>NC_060284.1:18385872-18510314 GCF_021613505.1 Equus quagga | reverse complement strand
TCTCTCTCTCTTTCTTTCTTTCTTTCTCTCTTTCTTTCTTTCTTTCTCTCTCTCTTTCTTTCTTTCTTTCTCTCTCTCTTTCTTTCTTTCTACCATTGTATACAAAGAACTATAATAAGTACTGCCTTAGTCCATTCAGGCTAGTATAACAAATTACCATAGAGTGGGGGGCTTATAAACAGAAATGTATTTCTCACAGTCCTAGAGACTGGGAAGTCCAAGATCAAGGCACCAGAAGGTGTCTGGTGTCTGGTGAGGGCCTGCTTCCTGATTCATAAATGGCTGTGTTTTCACCATCTCCTCACATGGCAGAAGGGGAGACGGAGTGCTCTGGGCTCTAGAATCTTTTATAAGGGCACTAATCCCATTCATGAGGACTCATGACCTAATCACCTCCCAGAGGCCCCATCTCCAAATACCATCACATTGGGGATTAGGTTTCAATATGTGAATTTGTAGGGGACACAAACATTCAATCCACTTTAATCCCTTTTGTTTGGGTTTGGGTTCAAAAGGCACCAAGCCAAAGTTTCCATATGCCAAGAAACAGTATCAAAGTTAATTGATGGCATTCTATTTAAATTTCATTTCTGTGAACAAATCTTAAGATGGCTTAGTGTAGATTCTACCAATTGCTTTCTAAATGCATTGTCCAATTAATTTGGCATGTAGAAGAGTTTTCTGGCAAGGTTTACATTTTATAGAAAGCGAACCACAACTCTGAATTTTAAATTTCTGGAGGACCCACAGCAAATAAGTCCAAAAATGTAGAATTTGCAATGAGTTTATAATATTCTGCCTCCGCATTATAGCATGAAAGAGTAGCAGCACATTATTGGGACATCCTTAACCTTGTCCCTCAGGATCCATTTTTCTTATGAACTAGTCTTTACAGTGTCAGAATCAATGTCACGACTACAGAAAATAAAGAAGTAATTTTGCTTGCAAGGGTTAGCTGCAGAGAGCTCAGATGCCTCACTTTCTGACAAATTAGGGGAAATAATAAAATCTCAAGTTGTTGAACTGTGACTTTGAATCAGGGTAGAGCTACCATTAAAATCCAGATCGAGACTTTCAGTAGCACTTTTAATGGATATTATGTCTGAAGAAGCAGGCCATCCTCTTTACTCCCTTTCTAAGAGGTTTGTACTTAGTTAACAGTGTTAAATAGAATTGAGGGGGTGGAGCTTGGAAGGTAGAGGAGATGCTGAATATGCAATATATTGGGAGCACGATTTTTCTAAATTGCAAATCTGAAATATGCCACATCTCTCCACCCCTACTTAAAATACTTTAGGGACTCCTGTTGCCCTCCAGGTAAATATGAAGCCCACAATGTGATCCCTGTTACTTCTCCATCTTGTCCCCCACCAATTCTCTTCCTTCTTATCTGGAGCTACACATTTCTCAGCCACACTGTACTCTTTTTACCCTGTGTCTTTTCATATTGTCACAGATGAAGCTGCTTGGCTTGCTCAACTCCATTGCTGCCTCACGTTGGTACCATCCTTACTGTGCCAGCTAAAATCACATTTGCCATTCCATTTCAGTCAGTGTTCTAGTTACGTCATAGGTTGCGTCAATCAGATGCACTAGGAAATGAAAAGAAGAAGAAAAAAAGAGAACAATAATTTATTCAAACAGGCATCATACTGTCAAATGCTACCTTAAAAATTGACTGGTCAATTCCTATTTGTAAACAGGACTTACCAACTAAAAGAAACCCTATAATTCTAAACATAATTCCACAGAAAAATGTTCAACTCTTTAGTTAAAGTAAATGTTAGAGCAACTGTGTGGCATCACTCATTCATTCTTTCCGATAGATATTTATTGGTTTCCTTCTATGTGCACAATGAAAGAACTATAATCAATGTATATGTTGATGACCCTATATTTACCAGGGATGATAGGATAAGTTATACTGCAGTATGAAAGATTCCCCAAATCTCAGTGACTTAGAAAAACAAAGGTTTATTTCACGTTCATGCTAAAATTCCACCATGACTAGGAGCTCTGCTCTGTCTCTCTTCACTCTGGGATCCAGGCTGACAAAATAGAGACCATCCTAAACAATCCTGGTTACTGAGTCAGAGGGCAAGAATGTGTTCAGAAGGGTGCCCACTCCAAAAATAACACATTGCTCTTTCATTCACAACGGATTGGCCAGGACTAGTCACATGGCCCAGTGCAACCACAAAAGAGCCAGAATGTACTCAGAAGGAAAGAGAACCTGAGATATCTAACAAATATTACTGATGTCCACTACAATCTGTCCTTCAGGGTCACCAAATATTTGTTTCATCCTCCTTTTTGCATGAAAATATGTGCTCATCTTTATCCCAAGGAAGAAAACTCCAAAATTCTACACCATACCCAAGTAGGCTTTCTCTTTATCTGGAGATCTATTTGTGAAAAAGACAAATTATCTGCCTCTTCCACAACCAATATGAAATGGTGGAACAGGAACAAGATAACTGCAATAAACACTACCATTCCGAAAGGGGGAGAGTAAGAGACACACAGTAGACATTGATCCACAGCCCCCTACCCTGCTTTAGGGGGTTGTTTCTTGATTATACTTGAATTCTCTTCCCTGGGAAAGGACCATAGTCCAGGGTTCTCTGTGGTCCTTAGATCTGATTGTTGTCTATTATACTCTCTCTGGCCACTTCAAAGTGAGCATTGGTGAACAGGCCACCCAGGTAGGCTGAGCAGATTCTTCAGGCGGCTCCCTGCCTGCAGAAAATTAGAGGTCCAAGGATCATCTTAAGTATCAAGCAGTCACAAAATCTGTTAATCCAAGTTCTGGTTCCTTCTTAATTATTGTCTTTTCCTATTTTTTTTTTAAAGATTTGCACAGTCTTCAATAGGGATCAATCAATACTCCAATACTCTTTCGTTTTTTTTTAAAGATTGGCACCTGAGCAAACATCTGTTGCCAATCTTCTTCTTCTTCTTTCTCTTTCTTCTCCCCAAAACCCCCCCATACATAGTTGTATATTCTAGTTGTAGGTCCTTCTGGTTGTGCAATGTGGGACATCACCTCAGCATGGCCTGATGAGCGGTGCCATGTTTGCGCCCAGGATAAACCCTGGTAAAACCTGGTAAAACCCTGGGCCGCCCAAAGGGAGTGCATGAACTTAACCACTCGGCCGTGCGGCAGCCCCTGTCTTTTCCTTTTTGTTCAATAGCTCCATGTCCCAACGATGTACCAAAAATTCTCAAGACATTTGTCTCATTCTCTCTTGACATAGTTGCACGTACCTGGAGGCTATGTGGCTTCAGTGACAGAGTCATATCCTTATTTTCTTTTCCTTGAACCATTTTTCTTTGAACTGAAAAGATTTATTGGGCATGCTTTAATCCATTTAGAAGTTTTAACAAAAGGTGCGACAACCATGTCCTTGATTTTACCCTTGTTTCCAGGTTGAGTTTTAATAAGTCTTTGTCAATTTTAGCTTTTATTGTTTGGAGTTTAGAAAGAATTGCCTCTTCTAATTTCTGAGCTCTCTCTCTGCTCTTTCACTCTTACTTGCAAACTGGCCAATTATTTTCTAAGCTTGTCTCTTTCTCATATTGTCTTGTCAAATGCCACCAAAAGCAGTCAACGAGTCTTACCAACATTCTAATATCCAGTTCCTTCCCTTAAAGCTACAAACTCATTTGGTATATTATCTTCCTTCCTTGTTATCCCGAGCAACAGCTCACCAAAGCTCCATCACCACACAGCATGGGCTGCCTTTCTTCTGGCCTCTGTCATCAGTTTCCTTAATACCTGCAAACACTCACATTAAACTAATCCCACACATTTTCTTACTCGCTTCAGTAGCACCCGCTCCTCCTATCAATTTCTGAAGCATTCAGAATGTGCTAGTTTAAACTGAGTGACAAACCACCCCCCAAATCTCAATAACCTATAACAGAAAGATTTTCCTGTTCTTTAAAGGGAGACAATCCAGCTCTCGCCCTTGATGTTCTGCCATGCCTTATTGTAGAAGACTCACATGGTTTTTCCCCTTGGGTCATTTGAAAAGCCTCCCTCTGGAGTCTTGAACTCACAGCCACAAACTGCCATGAGAATGACCTATATATGATGCAAACCTAATTATGATCCCTGAATGTACATCTTCCAATTCTTCCCAATCATATTGAGGCTAAAAGTCTGGTTGTTTTAGCACACAAGTTCTTTCAGGATCTAACCACTAACTGTCTTTCTAGCTCATTTCTGGCTAATCAACAACATACACCTACGTTCTAGTCATACAAAAATTACCCTGGTCGTTCTTGCCTCCGTCTGCAGGTCTTTTCCCCAATTTCTTCCCTTTGTTAATGCCAACACATTTTTTAAGACTCAACTCAAACACAGAGAAATTGTTCCAAGATCGCCTCTGCAAGTTGGGTTACTTGAATTTCCTCCTTCGTTACTATCCTGTGAATGACTTTATCAAATTACTCTTTGCATTTATTTTAGGGTTTATTTTTGTTCCCTAGAGTAGAGTATTAGCTCTTTGAAATCAGTAACTGTCTTTCTCATTTGTCTCAATTCCTAGAAGAGTGACAGACAAGTGATAGATGTTTGTTATTCATTAATTCATTCAGTCCATATTTATGCAGTATATACTCTGTCACTGGGCACTGTGCTAGACCCAGGAAAGAGACGATAATTTGGATAATGTTTCCCTTCCTTAGCTCAAGACCCCTTGCCACTGAATACAGCTGATGTCATTTCCTGAGGGAGCCAGGGAACTCTTCTGATCCCCAAAGGCGGAGATGAAAACGTATGATCATAAAAAAGAAATCTGATTTAGGCAAGTTGGATTGTTGCCTCATAATTTTATGCTGTCAAAATCTTGACCTTGATCTCTTAACATACCAAAGGTAGCCTAGTTCCATTATATAGGATTTTGTAATATGCTTTACTAAATCCAATGACGTCAATGGACAGAGTTTCAATTCTCCCCTTATTCCTTCCTCCCTGAAACTATTTGCTTTTATTAATGAAAATTTAATTCAAGAAATTTAAAGGTATTTATTTATTTAAGAAGTTGCAAAACCTTATTCATAATAATTACATGGATTTAAGTTTTGAGCACCTAGAGTCAAGATTGTAAAGTTTTAAGCTTACTTAACTTGTTTTAGTACACGTATATTTTCATTTCCTGTGGATTACTCTGATACTTATTATTTTTAGCTTTCTTCATAATGCAAAATCTACTTAATGCAATATTTTATGCTACTTTAGGAGTAAAAAATTATTTATTCCTTTTTGTAATAACTTCTCATAGCCTGGGGAGGGCTCAGCTTGACATATGCTCACCAAATCATTTCAACCTCAAAACTTCCTTTCTACAAAATTTGTTGTTGTCATTTTTAAGTTGGAACTGCTATACACTCTTTTAAAAAAGAGGGGAAATTCTAAATAAATAAGAAAGAGGTTTTAAAATTTTTTGTGTTTATTAATGGTAATGATGCAAATCGTAGAAAGAAATGTGTATAGTCAACATGTCCCTAAGCCAGTGCCCAACTGGGTGGGGTCAAACCTTACTTCTGAGGTCTTTTTGACAGAACGTGAGTGATGTGCAGGCTGTACACTATGATGGAGAGAACACAAAATCCGGAGTCAGGCACACCTGAGAATGAATTGAAATTCTGTTACGTTCCAGCTCTATGACCTAACCCCTTGCAGACCACTAACCCCTCCGCCTGAGTTCCTTGTCTCTAATATAGTAGTAGTAATCCTTGAACTAGCAAGATTCCTGCAAGGATTAGAAATGAAGTATGTGACACACAGTAGACATTTAAAGGTATATTATTTTTTCCATTGTCTTTTAAGAACTAAAGAAGATTATTCTTTTTAAACGGTTGTAATTTTATTCTATCAATCATTTGGGAGCTTTTCTCCCTTTTTCAAGGATTATTATTTCTTTAAAAAACAGAAGAGAAATGATAATTATGTTATTTTGCATTCCAACCAGTTATGAATAATGTCATCATAAGAAAAACTCCAATGTGATTGGCAAAGATTCATTTTTAAATAACAAATAAAGGGAAATGTTGTAATATGCCAAGCGTTTAGGAAAGTTGATATGAACAGTTAGAGTCCCCGTGGTTAGCAGCTTGGAATGCAAAGGGTAGGGCCCTCCTGCCACTCACTGTACCTCAAACTTAAGTCTTGGATAATCAGAGAATTTTGGAGAATGTGAATCATGGACTAACAGATGGTAGTAACCTGACAACTTAGCCTAGTAGAGAACGTAAACAGTGATGGCAGCTGATCAGTGCACACCTAGACTTGGAATACAAATAAGATACACGCCAAACTGACAAATGTGCACACTTTGCTCTTAATTTATGTCACAGACAGAGATTTTTAACGAACAATCAAAGATCCAATAGAGAGAACTCTTGATTAACTGCAAATGCAGAGGAGGAAATATGTGGATAATATTTTTAAAAAATAAACAATAAAAAACTTGCTACATGATGTTGGAAAACAGACACATTCTAAGACAGCATTATACATTTTCAGGTTCTTAGATACTTATGCCTCAGGCTTGAAACCAGAGGCAGTCTTTTTTTTTTTTCCATTTTCTTTAAAGGTATGGTTTTTTTTGGTGAGGAAGATTGGCCCTGAGCTAACATCTGTTGTCAATCTTTCTCTTTTTTTTTTCTCTCCCCAAAGCCCCAGTATGTAGTTGCATATCCTAGTTGTAAGTCCTTCTAGTTCTTCTATGTGGGATGCCTCCACAGCATGGCTTGATGAATGAGCGGTATGTAGGTGGCACCCAGGATCTGAACCAGGGAACCTGGGCCACTGAAGCAGAGCATGTGAACTTAACCACTACTCCACCAGGCTGGCCCCTGAGGCAGTCTTATTATTAGCTGTTCAGGTTCCACATGGGTGTCAGGAAAATAATCTAAGATTATCATTTATAGAATTTGATTTGCATTTATATCCTTATTTGACTCTGGTTTTAGTCTCCCTATTCCTGGGTTCATGGATTTTTAAATTATATTTCCTCTGTGAAATGAATTACTGATTTCAAGCTTAGTTGCCCCCAATCACCAATAACTGGGACCTTTAGGACCCTGAAAGCCTTAAAAGCACTGATTAGAAGACAAAAGCAAGGGCCTCACCTTGCCGCTAAGCTGTTGTGTGACCTCAAGAAACTTATTTAACCTCTGTGGACTCCATTTTTATCCTTAGTGAAATCAACACCTCAAGATCTTTCATAGGGTTCAAAGATTTTATTTTTTCTTATTGTTTAAAGATTTTTGGTCTTATAACTTCTTTAAGTATTACAATAAAGGTAATAATGGGAGATACTAATAATAATCCCTAACGTTTAGTCAGTGCTTACCATGTCCAAGGCCTCATTCAATGCACTTCACATTACTAAGGCATTTAATCATCACAACAATCTCTGTGTATGTACCATTAGTCCTGTTTTACAGTTGCGGAAATTGAAGCATTGGCGGGTTGAGTAACTTTAGTCACTCAACTAGTGAAAGGCAGAGTCACACTTTGAACCCACACATCTCTCTACAAAGGCCATCTCTTTATGTCTATCCTGCCCAGGGAGCAGGACTAAGGCCTTGAATGCCTGGGAGAAGAATTTCCACGGAATTTGTGAAGAAGTAGGGAGCTATTAAAGGATGTTGAAGAGCAGAATATGTTTTGACACAATGTGCACCTGAGGGAACAGTCTGGAAAGAGTGTGCCAAATGGAAACCTGCAGAAAAAAAAAAAAAAGAGGCAGAAAATGCAGTAGGAGAGAATCACAGTGAACTGGATGAGCAAGAGCTAGGTCGTTCAACCAAAATAGAGGGAAAAAAAGTGAAAATAAGAGGTAAACTTGCCAGACATTGAAGATACAGAATATGCATGTAGTCTAAGTCATAGTTCACATTTTCCAGCCTAGAGAGCAGGGAAAATGGCAGCATCAGTAAGAGATATACGGGCTTTTTATTGAGAAATAAGTTTTGAGAGAAAAGATGTTGAGGCAGGTTAAGCAAGAAGCTGAGAGCTAGTTTGGAGAGACATTTGCAAAGAAGATGGAAGGAATAGAGAGATCCTAGTTTAGCTAATGCAGGAGTAAATCAGAATGATGGTGGTGACGTGATGCTGTCCTGCCTCTGAAGGCGGCGACCTGGGTTGACGATGGGTTCACAACTTCAATGGTGTGGTGGTGAAGAGGGTAGGTGAGAATTGAGAGGACTTTGAACACAATAAGCCATTCATTTTTATTCTGCTTTCACCATAGTTTGTTCTTCTGGTCTGAAAAGGAAATGTCAGACCCCTAACAAACAACATATCAGGAGGCCCTCAGTTCACTGTCATAGCACGCAAAACCAACCACCATAGTTACTGACTTCTCCCAAGCGGGTTATAAGGAATCCAAACAGAGGCCAAGGGGGCAGAATTAAGTGCTTGGTCAGGCTTCTCTATGAAGTTCCTGACCTTGAGAACTTTACAAGTTTAAAATTGTAGCATTTCAGTAATAGAAATTTTATTATAACATTCATGCATTTAAGAGAATCCTGAATGTGTCATTCTCTTTCAAGATCCCAGTCACAATAACTTTTAAATTTTCTGCACTGAAAAAACCAAAAAGCTCCATGTAAAAATCCACAGAACAGGATTCTGCCAAGCCCTTTCATTTGAGTAAAAAAGTCTGTCAAAAACCTTTCTTTTTGTGAGGTATGCTTGTAGTTTCACACTTTTGTTTGAGTGATACCATGCCCCTGGAGAGGTCAGTTTTTATTTTCCTCTCTGTAGGGATTAGTGGGAAAACCAAATCTGTGAATAAGAACTAACATATTCATTCTACACCACCTTTTATTCCTTCAACTAATATTCATCGCTTATCAAACTTCTACTAAGTGTACACGGCTACACTGGGAAGAGAAACATCCGGAATGACATATAACATAATCCCTGCCTTTTATGAGAATTAGACGGAAACAAATAAAGCCAAAATGAGAGGAGCACAGTCAAAATGCCTTATGCACAGTATCAAAAATACTTTGGAGAGGGAAAAATTATTTCTGCCTAGAGCAAACTGCTTAATTACTCTTAGAATCCCGTGCTATCTCGTACAATTCGTGTGTTTTAACAGACTTGCTGTCTCTTTGCATGAAAAAATCTCTGACCCCCAAATGCTTTTTTTCATCTGGTAGACTTCAACTTCTCCTTCAGTACTCTGCTTAAGAGTAACCCTTCCAGAGAGCCTGCTCCAGGCTGGATTAAGATGTATGCTACTACAGTTACTCATCAGAATACATTATAATATATATTATAGTGTATAACAATATATATTACATATTATATATTACCTCATATAGTATACTTTTATTTTAGTAGGGACAATGTCATTAACTGGTTTCCTCAGTGCACTGCACAAAGTCTGGAACATGGTAAGCATTAGAAGAAAGATTTGTAGAATGAATGCGAAAGCTGTTTTTAGTGGATCTGAAAGAATGGATAGCACTTCTATAACTATAGATGACATTAAGGGGACTCCAGGAAAGGGAAATATGTATAAAAATACAAGATATGTTAGAGGAATGAAAAAAGGGGATAAAATTTCTAAACAGGAGAGAGGTAAAGGGTAATAGGAGATACGATTTAAAAGTAGGTAAAGGAAGATTTTAAAAGACTTTAAATTCAAGAGTGAGATATTTGGCCTCCAAATTCTCCCTCATTACTCCTTTTCCATGTACCTCCACCCCTTCCACCCTTCACTGGACGATAGCTTGAGACAAATCACAGAAGTTGTTGAAACATCCAAAGAACGTTGATGGGTGTAGAAAAGAGCAAAGAAATACTTTTAGGAGAGGCCATATTTAGGAAGTGAGGAGAGGAAGACAAATCCATGAAGACAGAAAGGAGGAATAGTCAGGATTGACTGAGTCGTGACGTTGCAGTGAGGTACAAGCTGAGGAGTTCTAAGAAGAAAAGGGAGCAGACGTACCAAATCGGCAAAGTGATGAGAAGAATGCGAGCTAAGGAGAGATTGCTGACTGTGGCAATGCAGAGATTTATTACTGACTGACACACGTGACAACTCAGTAGAATAGCCAAAGCATGAGACAGGTGAGAGGGCCTCAGGAAGGGGCAGGGACAGGAAATCAGACAGGGCTGTGACCCACTGGGAGATTATGTCTACGTGCCGGCAGAGGGAATTCGATCATATATGGTATACATTATGGAGGGAAATTTATGCTGTTCCAGGTCCCATGTATATGCTGATAAGTGTGTATTTTATGTGTTGTCAAGGGCTCAAAGTTTTGGAGATGGAAACATCTTATACAATTGACAATCTCATTGCTCTCTATCTTTTATAAGTAAAAATGAGAAAAGCTCTCATATTCACATTCATTCATTCTACAAATATATCATTAGTCAGGAAAAAATAAATAAAGAAGGAAAGAAGAAAGGGTGGGAGGAGGGAAGGAAGGGAGGAAGGGAGTGAGAGAGAGAGGGAATGAGAGAGAGACTGGTTTGTTTCAGTTCAGTCTACTTCTTTAAGAGCCAGGAGCCCAAATCAATTTACGGTTAACCTTTCCCTTTTCCTACTGTCTGGAAGAAGGAATTCCGTTCTGGCATGGATCTCATTCTGGATGCTTTCCAGACAGATTCTCAATACAAACCCACTGTCTGCACACATAATCAGTTTACTACTTGATTTGATATGAAAAACCCACAAAGTAAAACTACCACTTTGGGGAGCCCGATTGACTTCAGTAGACAGCTTTGAGCTATAAAATAGTACTTCTGCTTTACGCTTGGACACTCACCCTGTGTGAACTGGTTAACTCCTCCCCAAGCAACCAAATCCATCTTCACATTTTCCAGATAATTACTTCTGATACTCAACTCATTTTGCTTTTGTAGACACCACTTAGAAGTCTATAAGTTTAGAGTTAGAAGGAACCAGATAGAACATATGTCCCAACCTCCTCATTAGCAGATAAAAACCCAAGACTCCAAAAACAACCCAAGGTAAGCTACCTAGTGAGTCTCCAAGAAAGGACTGGCAGTCACGTGTTCTGACTTCAGTTCCAGGGCTCTGCCCCAATCACACTATTCAGGGTGTGTTGATGATTGCCAGCCCTTCTTACCACTCATCTGTATTTCTAGATTTGGTTTTGCCATTAATTGTTTCTTCAACTATGAGCACATGACTCTACTTTTAGGCCTCAGTTTTCTCATGTGTAAAATAAATGTGTTGAATTAGATATCCATAGTTCAGTCTGGTGGTCTATTGGTTAAGATTTGGAGCTCTCACTGCCACCACCCAGGTTCCTTTCCCCATTAGGAAACCACACCACCTGTCTGTCTGTTGTCATACTGTGGCAGCTGCATGTTGCTATGATGCTGAAAGCTACCCCACTGGTATTTCAAATACCAGCAGGGTCATCCATGGTGGACAGGTTTCAGTGGTGCTTTCAGACTAAGACAGACTGGGAAGAAGGACCTGGCCACCTGCTTCCAAAAATATTAGCCATGAAAATCTTATGAAGAGCAGAGCATTGTCTGATAGAGCACTGGAAGGTGAAAGGATGGTGAAAAAAGACTGGGCAGGGCTCCACTCCGCTGTACTCAGGGTGCTGAGAGTCAGAATCAACTCAAAGGCACTAAGAAGTTCAGTCTAGCTAAGAGATAGCATGAATGCTATGACTGTTGCAGGGAAGGAAGGACTATTCCTCTCCCCTCTAGGTTCTTCCGGCTGGTCTAAGAATTAAATTGACATGATACAGAGTAACAGGAGAAAACCAAACTATTTAATAACATATATACATGGGAGAAACCCAGGAAAACTGAATAACTCTCCAACATGACAGAAGACACCACTTTAAATACCATCTTTATTTAAGACAAAGGAGGATGTTGGGGGTACTGATTTGGGACTTCAAAGGGGAAGAAGGCAATTTACATGGGGATAAAAAGGTAAATGTTTTGTAAACAAACATTTGCTGGGCCATCAATAGACAATGTGACCGGAGAAAGAATTTTAGTAAAAACCTGCCTAGCAAGTTTCCTCCCTGTCTATCACACCTGGAGTTATCTATGGTGATAGTTCCTTCCTGGGACAGGCCTTCTATCTTAACTTTGTCTAGGCAGTTAGTGGAAAGGTGGAAGTTTCTTTCCGAGTTCTTAAAAATAGTCAAGCCAAAGAGATACATTTTGAGGTGGCAAATTCTGATCCCCCACACCATCGTGAAACAAATTGTCATTCATAGATTCTTCTGTTTAATGTGACAGAAACCCAATCAAGCAAGTGTAATTAAAAAGGTAGATTTATTATAGGAATACAGGGCTATTTCACAGATCCCAAGGTAAAGAAGTCCTGTGGGCTTCACCAGGAACCAGAATATAAACTTGGACTCTAATAAGTTTATAATTGATATCATCTGTGTCTCTGAGGTGCTCGTGCATTCTCATGTCTGCTAATCTCTCAATATCAGCCTTATTTTTCTTTCCCTTCAGACCCGTTCTCACTGGTTGGCCAGGCACAGAACATGGCTGTCCAGAGGATCGGCCTTCTCACTAGTTCAAATACTACCAGAGCCTAACAAGCATGTCTGAATTCCAATTCCAAATGTCCTCTCAATCCAATCTGGTTGGTCCAGCCTGGGTCAGGGTCAAATGTCTACCCAGCTCAATAAGCTGGGGTGAGTACGGCAAGGCCAGAATCCACTCCATCTTCAGAGAAGGGCAATTTGGTCTAGGCAAGGTCCCCAAAGGAGTGTTATATATTCAAGGCTACTAGAATCCATTGCTTTTTGGTTGACGTGAGGATGACAATGATTCTGTGGCTAAATCAAGGATGCTGTAAGCAGAAAACCCAGTATGAATGCTTTGCTCTCTCTGGGTTTGATCAACATCTACATTAATAATATAGGTAGGTATTTACCCCCCTTAGCTATTTCAGATTGTCTATATCTCAAGGATTCTGTATTCAGGTCTTGAAAAAGGCCCGCATGTAAAAGAAAAGTAAATTCAATTTAATAGCTCAGAATGAAAGTAAAACATAGAGCCAGGAAGTAAAGAAGCAACAAAAACCTCTCTAGAGAGAAGAGTAAACCCACAGCAACAACTAAAGGAATCCCACAAAAGAGAGTAGTCTCCAGATAGGAGAAGAAGTACAGCGATTCCTGTGGGAGGGCCTTGGTTTAAAGGGATTAAGGTAAATATTTAGGATAAAAAAAAGAATCAACTAGGACAAGACAGCAAGGAATTCAGTGTGATTTCTCTTTGAACAGGAGCTGGTTTGTTATTATAATGAAACAAGCCCCCTGCTGGCACCTTTTCCGTGACTTGTTTCCAATCCTATTGAGATTTCTACCCTTCAAAAGAAAGGATGTGGATTATTAGACTCTTGGCAGGGGGTACAGAAAAATCTATGTTGCTCTGGGTCCAACCCAGCAGTGGCGGATTAACGTAAGATTGAATGGCTTGGCCATGTCAGCCCCACACTCGAGGAGAACCTCCAGATCTGTCAGGAGCTTCAACAAGGCAGTTTCCCCAGTAGCATTACCCTCTGTTGCTTCCATTTCTTTTTGAAATTTTTTCATTCACCTCCGTGAATTCCACTGCTGAGTTTTACCAATCTGACACCAGGCTATGTTTCTTCAAATGTAATGTTTTTAAAAGTTGTTGAGGTGAGAAGAAGAATATCTTTTATTACTTTTGAAGAAACACAACGTTGGGACGTCTTTGTTTTCTTCATTGCACATCTTGAATTGTTTGAATCAATCAGCTTAAATCAGTTTGAATCAGGCTGTGCCAGAGAGCTGTTGATACGGCAATTTAATTCGCTATTCCCTAAAACAGGAGGATGGCACGTTTCCATGTTCTGTTGTTTTATACTGGAGACCTCCAAAATATTATTTTATGAATAAAGAGAACAAAATCTTGAATTCTTATATCTTTAATTGGAAAAAATTTAGAAACATATCTTTAGTATTATCTGTATTCATGTGGATATGAAAATATATGGATATTCATGTGGATATATCATGTGTAATATACGCTGTCTATTACTATGTCTATGTGCTATGTCAGAGACAAAGGCAAACAATCTGAATAACTATCAAATTCATGCACCATATTTAATTTAACATCCATACCCATGGATACTGGGCATAATCAGAGCAAGACTTCTCAAGTAAGATTTTAAGGACTTTTCTCCCTATCTTGGAAGGTTTTATCTGCCTTTTTATACTATTACTAACAATTAGTAAATAAAAGTCAGTTTGTTTTTGAACGGGCCCTTTCAGTTGTGAATGGCACTAAAAAAAAGAAAAGACTCCTAAACACATTGCCCTTAAGAAGACAAGTAGAAATAGAGCTCTGGTTTGTCACTTTAGTGATCAGGCCTCCCTCCCATGGATTGACATTAGCCATTTTCCATGTTCACGTGTCATGGCTGTTACATAGAAATGTACCCACTGTTTTATCTATGGAAGAACTTGGAAGCACTTACCAAAACGTAAATACTCCCAAAACTCAGGATTATTTTCTCTAATTTTAGATAAGCAGGGCAGAGAACACATGCTCTAACAAAAAATAGTTTGCTGCCCTTTTCTGCTTTTCTGGTGTGTCAAGCCCATGTTTCAAACAATCATTGAGAAAGCCTAACTAATGTCTCTGAATCCCAATTCCAAATGTCTTCTCAAGCAACTCTGATTGGTCCAGCCTGGTCAGATCGCTACTGAGCTCTGTAAACTGGGGCCAGCAGGGCAAGGCAGGAATCCACTCCATCTTCAGAGAAAGATGATCTGGTCTAAGTAGATGTAGTTAGGGATTAGATCTTTAGAAACCTCCCTCATTTGGGATTAGTTTATGTCAGTCTACACTGGGAAACTTCTTTCCCTCTAATACTACAAAAAGAATAACTTTATTTCAAACTATTCCTTGCATTCCCACATTCAAATTTTGGAAGTTGAGGGATTTAGAGGGTTCTTTGTTTTAATAAAGAATCACAGAGAAACAAAATAAAAATCAAATTGATAGCAAAAAAGTAGAACGAACGAAAGTTTTAAAAGACACACCTAATAGTAATTCGACTAATATATGACTACTAAAAAAAAGTAGCAGCTGAAAATCATCACCAAATTAAGATGCTCTGAAGATGAATCATCCTTCTCCAATACTGTAGGAGTTTCATGTATGTGTACAGAATAGGAACTTTACAAAGTTACAAAGGATTGTATGGCAGCCACACCTCTTATGGGAACACTGAACTGGGGTGATCAGTGTTCTAGTAACACGCTACTTTTACTTAAGTACCAAATTTTGGTAAACCTTAAAAACTCAATACTTCACTACTAAATAGCCCAACTTCCTTAGGAATCAAAACGTATGGAATGATAAGTCATTTAGTACAAGAACTAAATAAATGAATTGCTCTTTTGTTTTTCATGCAGTTGGGAAGATAACTGTGGCCTACGAGGAGCTCAAGGATGGTATGGAGGAGAACACTGCTCCAGAGATGCAGTTCTCTAACTAATTTCATACCTGGCAATTGAGAACTAAGTCAAGTCTTGCCTAGTTTCCTGGAGTGATAGTTTTTGTGGGGCCCCAACCTCTATTCATGGATTAGAAAGAAGGAAAAGCAAGAAAGTGGAATTATGAATTTTTACTGTCCCTCTTTAAAAGTCTCTCTTTCCTGCTCACATTTCTTCCCTCTCCTTAGCCAAGCATGATGAATATGGAAGAAAAAAGAAAAAGTTGTGATTGTTTATTCATTGACTTTCTGTGTATATCTACCTATCATGTCATATGAAAGTTTTAAGAATGGCTTTTATCTTTATGTGAAGCATGGTACCCGATTTGTGTAGCTTTGTTTGTTTTTGTTTTATTTTCGCTTTTAGATGCTAAATTCCATATATGTTAGGAAGTGCCTTTACCTCAGTCAACAGAATTAAACCATTTTTGAATTTTCTAGATTTCTGCTGATGACCAAAGATAAAATACGCACTTCTGACTCATCCCATAATATTAGTCTTCAGTAAAGCCTCCCGAAATTCAGCTAATTATCAAAAGTGATACTACTCCCTCAAATTAAGACACAGTCAGTAAAGGCTTATGAAATTCTACCAATACCTAAATTGATGGGAATGTTCCAGACCAGTGCTGTTTTCTTGAAGTAGTTTGATTTTTTTCTCAATCCTTAGCCAAGAGTGGGGAAAGGCACAAACTTACAAATCCCCTTGGGGGAAAAATAATTCCTAGGAATTGAAGAACAAAAATGTTAACCAATGATTAACTGCTCTGATACAAATGATTATTTGTTGCATTAAAAAGCTGGTTTTCATGGTATTCCATCCAGTGTATTTAACTTTTTTGTTTTTAGATGTTACCATGAGATTTAGGAAATGTTCATAGGAATCTCATCCAATTAATGATCCAATGGCAAATAAGATCACTCTTTAACTACACAGTTCTTAAATTAAAACTATGCCATTGAACCAGTGGTAAATCAGAATTCTATGTAGAAAAACAGTCATTTTACATATAATCTTTCAGAAAGTAATCCATTACTTCTGCTTTGAATAGACCAAATCTTTTGGATGATGCTTGGACTGTGTTTGAAAAGTTGCTGCGGAACCATGAATTAAATTATTCATCTCTCTCTCTCGTTCCTGCTCTTGCTCTTGTTTTCTCTCTGTCATTTAGCTACCACGTACTGAGAGTTTACTATTTGTAAGACATTGCATTTCACAGCGAATATACTATCAGTTTAATTCTCACAGTACCTCCTCAGGTAATTATTATCATCCTTATATTAAAAATGAGACAATCAATACTTAAACAAGTAGGATCACATTCTTCTAGCATATGGAAAAATTGGAATCAAAATCTATGCCTGTCTGGCTCTAAAACTGTGTTCTCAACTACAGAGCAGGTTTTCTCAAGAGTGACAAAAGCGAATCCCTTGCCTTTGCCTGCAGAAAAATAAAAATGTCCTAAAGGCTAAAGACTTATGCTTTAAATTTATGTAGGGAGGAGAACTACATTTCTTTTCTTTCCCTTAAAGGAGGTTTGGGGGCATGACATGAAACTGACAACCAAAGAAGAAGTAAATATTGATAATATCCCGGGTGGTTGAATGGGCTTCTAATTTTTTATTACTATTCAGGAAATGTCACTCAAACTGGATTCCTTTATTGCAGCGGTGCTGTGGATCACTGTCATAAATTTTCTGTTTGTACAGTTTTCCCTCTCATATTGTCAAGTATCTCGTGGTTTTATTAGTGGCTTGCCTGTAATTAGATTCCAGGTACCGACACACACTCATCTTTCCAGTCAGGAAATCAGAAAGACTATCACTTGTCTTGTGCTATTCCAGTGAATTCAGTTTGGGATATAAGATACTTGGAGGTAATTTCATTTGTGGGTTGCACAATACCCAGTGACAATGGACTCTGCTCTCCTGATGTTTCCGTAACTTCCCTTCATTTGGGATTTTGTTTCACCTGAACACTTATGTTTTCAAGTGATAATCTCTCTCATATTTTGGGAACTATACAAATTAAAATCAGAAAAAAGAAATAACATGTAAGTGCAGCTGTTTCATTTGGGTCTTCAACATTCTTAAGTATCTCAAAGTATTCCTTTTATCATTTTTGTAATTCCTGGCATCAGGAGAAGGATTTAATTTTAAATAAGGCATCCTCCCCAGGAACAAAATTCCCAGAGACTACTTCTTGTTTTTCTTTTCTGAAATCCACAGGTTAATGGCATTTATTTCTTTTTATTTGTAGTTTTGCTGGCTGAGTATACACTCTAAAGTACAGTTCTTGGTGACGCATGCTTACTTTCTTCCTTACACCCAAATGGAACTTTCAAGTGATATGACTTTGGTTTAGATAATTTTGAAAAATCTGTCAGTGAATCTGATATTGCAACACTTATGAACACCCTGTTCTCAGGGGCTGTCAAACATAAAGAGCAAAGAAGCCTGGATAAACATATTTTACCACAAGAAAGGCCAATAACACCATTGTAACCTATCAAATCATGAAGTAGCATCTTTTATCTATGTAAGAAAACATGGAGGTTCCTCTTTTTTTCTATCTGTCCAGAGACTCACAATTTATGACACATATGTACTTTGGAACAAATTAAGGTAAAAAAGCTGCTCAGATATTAATGGAAATCTCCCATTTTCTTTTGATTAATTAAAAGGGTTTTAGGAGAAAACTAATAATGGTCCATGGGGAAGAAAAGGCCATTAAAGTCATGGAATATATATTAGCAATTATCCTACTTTATTTACAACCCATTTTTCTGCTTAAAACAGAAGTGCATAAAATATATAAATTGTCACAAAATAATAAATGTATGTAAAATTCATGAAAACCTGAAAATAGATTATGAATATAATGATATTATTAAGAATTAAAATAATTTAGTATTTTTCAGCGACCAAAATATATGAGATGAGCTTTCAAATAATGTTAAATAAGTAAAGTAGGATTGTAATTGAATGCAGCCTTAATTACACTCTCCTCATTTTGATCTTCATTTAAACATCTTCTAATTCCCTTTTACAGAAAAACACAGATTAGAAATTGGTGTAAGGCTATAATCAACCAGACAAATTCTAGGTGTCTATTATTTCATAAAGGATGGAATATCGAGATGTATTCCTGCAGGTAAGCATATAAACTTTGAACTTCAACAAATGTTCGTAGTATTAGTCCTGATCTAGGCTTGCTCTGGGTGCACATTGAGCCCTTTACTTAAAAATGGAATAGTCTCAAGAAATCCGGATTTTCAGAGCCTGATCTGGAATTTGGGTTACAATATATGGAAATTCCTGGTTGGAGTCCCAGGGTTCCAAACTAAAGAATCACAGTGTTGTGCATTTGAACACAAACGCTGACTTTAGTAGACACAGCAGTCAAGCCCGGGGTTAAATCTAAGTACGTTTTCCTGAAATAAAGACCTGCTCTGAAATGAACCCAGATATAGATACTAATTATCAAATATTTATTGAACAACGTTAGTGCAAAGCACACTTTCTGACTACAGAAAAAAGATAATGTTTTAAGTTAAATTAAAGGAACGTAAACTATTTATGACAGGTAAGTAGCATGAAGGTCGTGGGGAAAGCTTGATCTATGAAATTAAATTGTGAGTTGTAAATTTCTTCACCTCTTTAATTCCTCAGTTTTTTCCTCTCTAAAATGGGGGTGAAAAAACAACTACTTCATAAGGTTATTCTGATGATTAAACGAGAGTTTCTGAGGCATCTGGCACATAGTGAGTATTCAATTGATTGTAGCCATTAAATACATTTAAAATACTTTGTGGTATATTAGATGTACTTGATAGACTAGATTCCTTCCTCTTAACACCATGCATCAATTTGATAACCGCCAAAATAATGGTTCAGAAAATAAGGATCATAGGAATTCACTGAGGATTAGGACAAGAACAAACTCTTCACAGATAACACACGGCTTAAATAAGCACACAGAAAAAGATAAATGACGACAGCACATGGATAGAAGAGGGAATTATTTGAGTGCTTGAAAAATAATAAATGGAAAACTAATCAAACCGGAGGCAAAATAGTGTGAAATGGAGCAGAGAATGTTCAGACTGAAGAAGAGGCAGTTGGAGAAATTTCTAGTTTTTCATAAATATCACATAGAATGAGGATGACATTTTAATCAAGTAGAAAAAGATTAAAGAAAAGTGCTCTGAAGTGTTTATACTAAGATAGTTAGAAAAAGGAACTTTTCAGCAATGAATGTTACATGAGTTAGGTTGCACTTTCACCATCTGTCCCTGTTAAATAAATATTTGCTGCTGTGACAAACAGGACCCAAATCTCAATGGCTTAGTACAATAAAGTTTATTTTTCTTTCACATAAATAACATGTTCCTAGCCAGTGAACAGCTTTCTGTATTGTCCATCATGGAGTCAGACTCCTTCTATGCTATAGTTTTGCCCTCCTCTGGGTCCATAGGGCATTCTCTACTCAGCAAAGAACAGGGAAAGAAAGAGAGGAGGATTACCACTGGAGGTTTTAATTGGTTAGCCCTGGAAGTGGTGTCCATCATTTTTGTCTAACTCCATTGGCGAGAAATCAATCACATGGGTCTCATCTAATTGAAAGAGATGCTGGGAAGAGAAAAGAAATTTTATTTTTAAAAAACTCACAGTAATCCACCATATCACCTAAGATGCTTGTCTGTTCAGGCTGGAGTTTATAGCACTCAACTTTTGATAAATATAACATATGAACAAGAAGAGATGAAAACTGATGTCTATATTATTAATCATAGTATCATTCCTATTTAGAATTGACTTATCAGCCTCATAAGAAAACACTAAAATTTTCTTTTTTTTTTTATCAAGTAGACCTAAATTAAGATGGGTGATTAGTCAGATTCTAAACTATCTAAAGTTGAAAAAAATATTCAAATTATTTAGGGTGTCTGAATGTCTTGACACCGGGAACTATTTCAATATTCCATTGTGTTATAGGTAACCTTTCCAAATACCTATATTCTCTTTATAAATTTCACATGTTAATTACTGAAAAAATATTTGTTGCTAAATGTTAAAGAGTAAGCATCACAAAGTATTCAGATGTAAGATACTGTAAAATTTAAAAGTGCATCTGAAATAACAAGAAAATTTCTTAATTACACAAAAGTATTACATAAGAAAGGGTATCATATAAACCAATTTATAAGAAATATAACAACCAAGAAAGTGCATAATAAAATTCCTCTCTACTAATTTAAATAGCAGACATAGTATCTAATGATGCTGCTATGGGCTGAACTGTGCTCCCCCCAAAATTCATATGATGAAGCCCTAAGCCCCAGTACCTCAGAATGGGGCTGTATTTGGAGCTCGGGCCTTCAAAGATTTATTAAGTTAAAATGAGCCATGAGAATGGGTCGTAATTCAATATGACTAGTGTCCTTATAAAAAGTGGAAATTTAGGCACACAAAGGAAAATTGGGGATACATGCACACAGGGGAAAGACCAAGTGAGGCAACAGCGAGAAGAAATCAAAAATATATTCATAAAAGGAGATTTTAATACACCTCTCTCAATACTTGATAAGACAAGCAGACAAAAATCAGAGAAGATACAGAAATTTGCACAATATGATTCACAAATCATATAACTGTTGTACATGGAACATTGCGTACTATAACGCAGAGCATTTCCAAAATTGATGATACACAGGGACTTAAAGCAAGTTCAACACACTTCAAAGTGTTGAAATTATACATTGCTGGTTTTTGGAATGTAATGGCATTAAGCTAGAAACCAATAACTAGAAAATCTCCAAATGTTTGGAAATTAAGCACTACACTTCTAAATAATTCATGGCTAAAGAAGAAATTTCAATGACTGTTACAAATATTTTTAAATGAAAATCAAAATTAATGTGTGCTTTAAATATACATGTTGAAAGAGAAAAAAGGCTTGATAAATTATATACGTATCCATCTCAAGAAGTTAGAGGAAAAGCAGTTAAGTAAACCCAAAAGTAATAAATGAAAAAATATAGAAAAAAGTGGAAAGTAATCAAATAAAAAAAGAACTCTCAGAAGAGAAAACAAATGAAGCAGAATTGTGTTCTTTGAAAGGACAAATAGGAGTAGCAAAACCCTAGCAAAAATGGGAGAAAATATAAATAAACAAACATAAATGATAAATATTAGGAATGAAGAGACATCAATACAGAATTTACAGAGATCAAAAAGATAATAAGAAGCTGTTATAAACAACTATAAGGCAATATATATAAAAATTTGGATGAAAAGAGAGATAACTATGAAACATAAACTAGTAAAACTGATAAGGAAAAAGAATATTCTGAATATTCTTATATGTATTAAAGACATTAAACTTGGAATGAAAAACTCTTCTTCACTAGTCATGAGAGAAATGCAAATTAAAACCAAAAATTGTGCTATACATAGCCACCAGAACTGCTAAATTTAAAAAGATAGAAAATAATATGCGTTGCCCTGATATGAAGCTCCTGGAACTTCCATATCCTACTGGGAGTACAAATTTGTGCAACCACTTTGCTACATGAAAAAATAGGAATCAATCTTACACATAATATTGAATAAAAGAAGTATAACACAAACAGGTAACACTGTGTGATTCCATTTAAATTATGTTCAAAAATAGGCAAAACTAATCTATGTCACCTTTGGTGTAGAAAAGAGAAGATGCTGGTTGGAAGGGCATGTGGAAGGGACTTTTTGGATTCATGTAATGTTCAATTTATTGATCTGATTGGTTAAATGAGTATGTTCACTTTGATCAAGTTAGTTACTTTTGTGTGTGTGTGTTTCAAGAAAATGTCTATAAAATAATAATATTACATTTGATAGTTATCTCACATACGTTGAGTTCCATTACAAAATTCTCTGGTCTCCTGATTATAAAGCAAACAAGTTGCAATTACCTGGACAGAATAGGTCATTGTGAATTCATTACAAACAAATGAAGCTGTGAAATATCCAGAACAGTAACAAAAACAGCAGCTCAGAATTTCAGCTGAAGAAAGGTTATTCCAAGTTTATTCCAGAACACGAAAAAATATATATTTGTTACAGAATCGGGGAAGAAAAATCAAAACTAAAGCAAGTATTGAAGAAGACATCTTGCACAACTGCAACATAAAAACTGCGCAGAGTTTGATTTTTCTAAAGTACAGGAAGAATAGAACTTGTGAGTTTAAAAGAATCAATTGAGACGTTGTTGTTCTTGCTAATTAACTAGGAAGTGTTAATGTGGCGTTTAACACTTAGATTTTAACTACTGAACAGATGAAAATAAACTGAGAAAGACTGGCCCCAAACTGTAAAAAGGCCTTAGGAAAACTGTATATACAATAATTTATGGCACTGCCACTTCCCCATCAAGACAATTTAAACTCCACCATTTTCAGCCTGAAACTCTGGTCTCATTTAGCTATTTACACTGGGGCGAGCTCCAAGAGGTTAGTCTCGATTAGTCTAGTCTAATAATAAATAAAAGGTACATCCTTCTTGTTAGTAAATAGGCACAGAAAAAATTGCATTGCCTAATTTTTACCAATGAGAGTGCTCCAAGGAAAGGTATCTCTAAAAGAGACAGGGAGGGTTAGCCATTTATTTTCCCCCTGACTCTGACTTGCTTTGCTCCTTGATCTTTCTTGTTTAAAATCTTTTCTGTTTAAAACAAAGGAAATGGAACACCCAGGCTGGTGGGAAAACGCCGTATGGTACCATGGTGTATCTGGAATTCCACAAGGAAACACACAAACATATTTGGCATGACTGGAGAGCTTGGAGACAAATTGGAGGAGAGAGATGTGGGGACTGGGAGCCTCTTGTAGCTGCTGATCTCTTTGGCTCTGGAGAAGTCATGATTAAAACAACTCTCTCACACACCCATCATGGTATCTCAGGTTTCCTTGTATACTATGATGAATTTTTCCTAGCCCATAGGACTGCCATGATCTCTTTCTCATACAAGCTTTCTGCAAAAAATCAGTCCAAGAAGAATTCATCTTATTAAAACAGTCAAACCAAACCAGTACAAGATCTTCAAAATACTAGAAAGTAATAAACGAGCTCTAGAAACAATAACCAAAAAAATCAAAAACAATTACAATGCCAAACAATTTTTAAAAACTAATAAAATAGCCAAGGAGTTCAAAGCAAATATGTAGGACTTAAGTAAAATATATGATGGGTACAGAGAAATAGGAGCACAGAGAGCTTAGAAAAGAAGTTGAGTAGAAAAACAAAAAAATTGTTGAAGCTTTAATGATCACAATGAAAATGAAAACATTCTGTTAAAAAAACAAAACAAGTAAATGGAGGTCAAGATTGAGAAAAAGTGCATAATATACACAAAATTAATGAGTTTTAAAAGCAGCAGCAACATTTGAAATGGAAAAATATTCAAATACGTAATTCAAGAATATTTTCTTGGAATAGAAGGCTAACCTACAGAGTGCAAGGACATACACTGTCCAGGAAAAAAGAGATACAGAATGACCAACACTGAAACATAGACAGGTAGAGTTGTCAGTCTAAATCAAAACAAAACAAAAAACCTCTGTTGGACCTCAAGTCAAAAAGATAAAGTCACCAACAGAGTGAAGATCCAGCCTAGGGATTTCTGCTCAGCATTCTTCCACGGTAAAAGAGGTTGGGGAATGTCTACATCATATTTAGGGAAAGAAAGAATAACACAAAAACTTTGAAATCAGGAAACTGTGAATGCAAACAAAGGCAGAAGATAGGCATTCTTATATGTGTCAGAATTCCAATTTTCATGAGCCCTTCTTCAAGAAACCAAGGGAGCTAATGAAAAGGTCAATAGAGAAACTATGGGAAAAAGATAGATTAAGACATTGCATTCATTCAATTGCAAGAACAAGACCAAACATCTGCTGAAATTATGGTTATAACAGCAGAAGAAAATGTCCCAAACTACAAAAATAAGACAAAAATATATTTAAAAATTGGAGGCAAAAGGAAGAAAAACTATAAAAAGTAATATAAGTACTTTATTTCCTCATCTTTACTAGCCAGAGATTAAAATATACTTTAAAAAACTGATAAAAATGTACTAGAAGAGGCTGGCCAGGTGGTGCAGTGGCTAAGTTCTCATGCTCCACTTTGGCAGCCTGGGTTTGGTGGTTCAGATGCCGGGTGTGGACCTACACACCATTTGCCAAGCCATGCTGAGGCAGGCGTCCCACATGTAAATAGAGGAAGATGGGCATGAATGTTAGCTCAAGGCCAGTCTTCCTCAGCAAAAAGAGGAGGATTTGTGGCAGATATCAGTTCAGGGTTAATCTTCTTCCTCAAAAAAATTACTAGAACTAAAAACGTATTTAAATATGTAAAGATGCATAGTAGACAAACTAAGAAGATTATGTTCATCTGTAATTTCAAAGTGGAAATAAAGAGAAGAGATTCAGGAATTATAACAATTTTGTTATTGTACAAAATGGAGATTCAATAGTTACTGTCTAAAGATGCAGAGTAGTTAAGTGTATTATGTAAAATTATGGTATAAATGTAATCACTAAAAGAACCAACAATAAAGGTATAACTTAAAATTTACCAGAAAGAATCTACATACAAGATACAGCCAATGGGGAAAAATACCATATAGCAATATTAAAAAACCCAAAGAAGCCATAAAACATGAAAGCATAATATAAAGAACTATGAAAGAACTAAGCCCAAACAAATGTGTCACCTCAATAAATACATATAGGCTAAGCACTCTTATTAAAATAAAAGGAGTCCCAGGTTGAACAAAGCTTATAAAAGACACAAACCCAAAACAAAGTGTCTCAAAAAGATTGAAAATAACATAATAGGGAAAGACATACGAGGGAAGATGCAAACAAAGAAAAGCCAGGATTAGCAATCTTAATACCTGATATGGTTACATTAGGAAAAAGAGAAAAAGAGTCAATGCAATCAGAAAACTGAAAACTATTAAGAATCGTAAGATGGGCCAGCCTGGTGGTGTAATGGTTAATTTCATGCACTCCACTCAGAGGCCCAGGGTTTCTGGGTTCAGATCCACCAGGGTTTGTGGGTTCAGATCCAAGGAGCACACCTAGGCACCACTCTTCAAGCCATGCTGTGGCACTGTCCCACATACAAAATAGAGGAAGTTTGGCACAGATGTTAGCTCAGAGCCAATTTCCTCACCAAAAAAAAGAATGCTAAGAATTGGAGGAAAAACCTCTTAAATTATCTTTATTTACAAATGACATGACAGTATACCTAGAAAACCAAAGAGAATTCTTAGTAAATCTAGCTCACACAAGAGAGGAATTCATAAGGTGACAGGAAAATATGTATGCTAATATATATTTATTATATATCAATATATAAAATTGTATAGAGAAATATAAAATAACCACTGAGAAGAATACCCGTACACAATAACAACACAAAATTAAATATTTAGGAGTGAACTTAATAAGAAATGTGGGGAAAAAAGAGAAAAACTGTAAAAACACTTGCGAAAGACACAAAAATAGACTTGAACAAATGGAAAGTATTCCTTGTCACTGGAAAGGATTACTTCTCAAATTTATTTTCTCAAAATAATATAGATTTTAAATAATCTCAAAGCTATATCAACAGTTATCATTTTGGAGTTAAACAAGTTTATCTAAAGTTCACTTGGGAAAAAATGCAAGAAAAACTAATAAAAATAAAACCTAACAAAGAAGAACCCTACTGCTGCAAACTTGTCACAAGATTGGCTAAAATTTAACAAACTGACAACACCAAAGTTTAAACAATTGGAATTCACATGTGTTAGATAAAAGAATGGCAGTTCCTTATACAATTAAACATTCAGCCACCCCAAGTCCCCAAAATTTTACTCCTACGAGTTTATTTACCCAAAAGAAATGAAAACGTATGTCCTTGAAATACTTATTCGACAGCTTAATGCGTAATAACCAAAAACTGGAAATAGACCAAGCGTCCATCTGTAAACGATAGATAAACAAAATCTGGTATATTTATACAATGGAATGCAACTCAGTAATTGAAAGAAATGATTTACTCATATACACAATATGGATGACTATCAAAACATATTGTTGACTGAGAGAAACTTTACACGAAAGTTTACTTAGTGTTTGATTCTGTTTATGCGAAGTCCTAGAACAAGTAAAACTAATTTATGGTGGGAAAAAAATCAAAACAGTGATTTCCTTTGGGGCAGGAGTATGAGTGGGGACTTACTGGGCAAGATAATGAGAGAATTTTACTGGATCGCAAGGTGTATGGATTTTTGAGAACTTATTGGATGCTGCATTTAAGATTTGTGCATTTCCTTGGATGAAAATGTACTTCAACAAAGAAGAGAACTCCAAGAAATATTTAACTCTATTTGATGTTATGAATTCTGAAGTATTCAGAAGGGTGTTGGTGATGTCTGCAATTTACTTTGGAATGCATCAAAAAATAAGATGGATTAATGGATAGATAGAGGGATGGATGGCTAAATATGTAATAAAGCAGTTTAGGAGCAAAGTAATGTTAGAATATGGCTGGTGGTGTATGGGTGTTCACTGTAAAATTCTTTAAACTTTTCTGAAGATTTAGGAGTGGAAGGGAGAAAAGAAGAACAGTGAAAGGGCAGTCACCCTACCGGAAATGAAAACATAATGCTTCTAAAACTTAATGTTTAATGTATAATTGTTGCAAGCATACATACGCCAATGGAACAGAATAGAATGTCTAGAAATTGACTCAGATACAGATGAAAGTTTTGTATATGATAAAGGTGACCTCTCAAATCACTGAGGAATGATAGACATTTCAATAAATGGTGTTGATACAACTAAATATCCATTTGGATAACAGATAAAATTGGATGCCTACCACCATATATCACCAGAAATTCCAAATGGATAAGGTACGCACATTAGTCAAGTTCTGCAGAAACACAGAACCAACAGGGTACATATATACACATAGAGAGAGATTTATTTCAAGAAATTGACTCATGCAGTCATGGCGTGGTGAGTCTGAAATTTGATGGAGTTTGTTGACGGGCTGGAGATTCAGCAAGAGTTGCAGTTTGAGCCCAAAGGCAGTCTGCTGGCAGAATTCCTTCTTGTTTGGGGTAGGCCAGTCTATTCTATTAAGGCCTTCAACCGATTGGATGAAGCCCAACCACATTATGGAAAGCAATCTGCTCTACTCAAAGGCCACTGATTAAAATGTTAATGTCATCCAAAAAGCACCTTCACAGAAACATTCCAGGATAATGTTTGACCGAATATCTGGTCACCATGGCTCAGCCAAGTTGACACATAAAATTAACCATCACAATATGTAAATGTACCAAAAAATTGAAACCGTATAAGTAACTAAAGAAAACATGATTGAATTCCTTTATACTCAAAATCTAAATTCAATACAAGTAAATTGCTAATTTTGACTATTTAAAATATTTTTCATGGCAAAAAAATTATAAGCAAATTCAAAAGGCAAATGACCAACAAAGAATGAACATTTGCAGTATATATAGCAAATAAAGTGATAGCCTTTCTGATATATAAAGAACTCCTAAATATTAAGGAGAAAAAAAGCCAAAACCCAAAAGAAAGGGTGAAAGGAATAAATAAATAGTTCATGAAAAAAGGTACAAAAATTACTCTTGTATATGAAACGTATTCAAAGATGAGGAAAACTCAAATTTAAACTAAACTGTAAAGGTAGAGTTTCTTATCTGTCAGACTGAAAAAAATATTCAAAAGTTTGAGAATACACTATGTCTGCAAACTTTAGGGAAACAGATTCTCTTTATAATGTTAGTGAGTGTGCAAAATGAGACTTTTGATATGAAGAGGAATTTGGCAATATCCAAAAACACAATATATGCATTTACCTTTTAACTTAGTAATCTCATTTTTAGAAATTCTCCTTGAAGATATAGCTCCAAAAATTTGGGAGGAAAAAATCCTTATGTACAAGATTTTTTATAGCAGCGTTGTTTGTAGTAAAGAATATTAGAAACAACCCAAATGCCCAATTATAGGAGAACGATTGAATAACTATGGTAATTCACATGATGGAGTATTCTACAGATGTTTAAAAAAAGGATCCTTATGAGAAGACGTTGTCATTTCCTACATGTACATTTAGATTTAATTATAAATATGGATAAACATCTTTCTTTTTTCAAAATGAAATATAGGAAGGATAAACCAAAACATAAGAAGTTGGTTGCCTACTGGTGTGCGTAGATATAAAAAGACTAGGGAATGACTAAGAATGTTTTTAGTGTACTTTATACGTTAGTATCCAATCAGGAAAACAGAAAGCACATAAATTATATTGACAGGATAACTTAGGAGCTCACTTAGAGTAATGTTGGAAGAACGAAAAGGCAACCATGGAAATACTGAGCTAGCAGAGACTGTAAATGCCTGAAGTAGCTCCCACCCCAAAGGCTGGGAGAACAAAGAAGAAAACTGGAGGAGGGAATCTGCAGACTTGGAACACGTTTCTCTGAAGACAAGAGAGTCCCCAGATGACACTAGAACCTCAGGAGCTCTCAGGAGGTCACCATGGAGCTGTGACTCAGACCACCAAAACTAGGGTTCTTACAGGCTTGTCTGGAAGTACTAGACAAAGCAATAAGCTAGAAACAACTTTTTCAACAAAGATCTCCTAGAGTCTGGGTAAAGGATTTTTGCTGGAGAAACTCAGAAAGAAACAACAAATAAAGAAAAAGAAGTCCTTTCTCTGTCCTCCTTCTTTTCTCGCATCTCCTGTGGCACCCTATGGTAGAACCTACCAGAACAATAGGTGGCAGGGGTGAAATATAGTTTAGAGAGTGCCAGCACAGTAGAGAAGAAAATGGAAGGGGTGTTGGGAGCTGAGAGACTGTAGCTGATGAACCAGCAAAGCCCAACACTTTGGTTACTCGAGAGTCATACATAACTTCTACACATATGTGAAATTCTATGTAACAAAATAACAATTTTATGCTTTCAGAAATTTGTTAAAATTTTATGCACCTATCCTGCATTCATATATGCATACTCTCTCCTTCTCCCTCAAAAGGGTAAACACAAAGTCTTCATTGTGTAGAGACGTACATTTCTGGACAACGTTAATTTCTCCTCAAAGGCAATTACAGTCAAACTTGAATATTATGCAACCTAAGGAAAAAGAAATTGAAAAAAAACCCCAATAATTCTTAGATAAAATAATGACAAGAGGAGGAAATAAGAAAGAAAGAAATTTTGAAAAATTTAAACATTTTATATATTCAAAAATAAATCAGCAAGGTGCGGCTGGCCCCATGGCCAAGTGGTTAAGTTGGCGCACTCCGCTGCAGGTGGGCCAGTGTTTTGTTGGTTCGAATCCTGGGCGCGGACATGGCACTGCTCATCAAACCACACTGAGGCAGCATCCCACATGCCACAACTAGAAGGACCCACAATGAAGAATATACAACTACGTACCTGGGGGCTTTGGGGAGAAAAAGGAAAAAAATAAAATCTTTAAAAAAATAAAAATAAAAAACATAAATCAACAAGGATGTAATAAAACCAGGAAAATTAATACACACAGAAACAAATGAATATAACTATATCAAATGGACAATATAATTTACATAAGGATAAAAGAATTAATTTACATATCTTTTGACCATAGTATTTCAATCGTACGCCTGAATATATTCTAACTGCAAAGACAGCAAAATAGCTTTATCATTACTTAGCAGAGGTGTGGTTTTGAGGATTTTCTTTAAGTCTTTCAATTAATAAGTCGATGATGATGATGATGATAGAAGAGGAGAAAGAAGGAGGAGAGGATGATAGAGAGAGAGAGAAAGAGATGGAGAGATAGCCAGTGAATAAATAAATTGATGTTATTTGGGACCCAGAGCTCTCACTGGAAGAAGAAAGCATTAGAGAAGGATGGGAAGAAACTGGAGGTGTCTGTGAGAAGACATGATTTTTGTTTTTTATTTCCTGGCTCTGTTCACAGAAAAGGCCTAGAAATGGTTTCCCAGCAACAATGAGCAAAGTGGCACCAAATCTTGGTTTGTAAATAGCATTTAGAGGAAAAACTGATCACAAATGTGGGCAGTGAAATGGAATGCCTTTTTGTGCCTAAAAGCAAGTAAGTATCCAAAAACTATTAAAGGATATAAGAGGCTTCCACTTACTACGTTTGGGAAAATTTGAACATATAGAAGTAAAATAATTTTAATAAATTATAACATCAAATTTTTAAAATCCATGAATCTCTTCCCCGGCAAAAAAAAAAAAAAAAAAATCAGAAGAGAGAAAAGGAAAGAAGGAAGGCTCATCTTCACAGAAGAATTCCAGCTAATAAATGTAGAAGGAAAAATAAAAAACTACTATTTTGCAAATACCAACATAATAATATAGACAGGCAAGGATTTTCAGTGGATGCTAAAACCATTAGAGAAGGTTACTGAGAACATAAGATCCAAAGTCTTTTGGTGAAATGGAGCTGCATACAGATCACACATTAATTATAAAGGGTGATAGAGACTCTCATAATGCAGAAGTTGGACAGATGCTACCTTAACTAATTATCAACTTATTATCTAGAAAGGAGCAAAATATTACCTTATGTGCCTTCTGATGCAATGCATTGAGAAGGACATTTCTAGCATTATTTCCCAAAATGCTGAATATTAATTCACTCATGAGGAAACAATCAGGCAAATCAGATTGCACAACATTCTAAAACAACAATTTTTCTGAACTATTTAAAAATGTCAATATCATATCTTTAAAAAAGTAAGGGAAGTGAGGAAGCTATTGTAGATTAAAAAAGACTAAAGAGGAGAAGAAGATCCAAGATGGCGCCATGAGTAGTCCTCTTTGTCTCTCCCCCTTCGAGTCTACAATTATTTGGACACTTATCGCTTGACAAAGGATATCCAGACAGCATCTCAGGACGTCTGAGAGACCCACGCGACTATACATTGGAAGGCGGATGGACTTTCCTCCGGGAGGATGTGGAAATAGGTGAAAACTCTCCGACCCCCACGAGCAGCCTAGTACCCACAAGCGGCTTTCTTCCAACGGACGCCCCCAGAGGATCTACACACATTTAGGGCAGGAGCGAGCACACAACAGAGGAGCGACGGTGGAAACAGGTGACCAGAACCCTACCTAAACCCCCTGCAATTACTCCTAAACGCAGAGGGAAACTTTGGAGTTGCACACCTGAGCCCGCGGGGAGAGTCTCTCCCCGCCATTGGTGGGGAGTCCCCGCCGGGTGTTTGCGGCGTCTGGAGGGTCCCAGAGAGAGTGGCTGAGGGTACGGAGGTCTCCCAGCTGCCGTTGCCCGCCCTGTGGGACTAGGGATTGCCGGAGATCTCGGAGAGGACCGGGGCTGGGGGAAGTTTCAAAGGCCGGCTCTGCGACCCAGACGGGAAGTGTCGGAGTTCCGCCTGGGCAGCAGACAAAACTCTCTGTCTGCCATTAGCAGAGGGGCCACGCCGAGCATTCACGGCTCCGGGAGAGGCCCGGAGAGAATCCCAGAGGGCGGGGCGACCCCCAGCTGCCGTTGCCTGCCCCGTGGGGCTAGGGATAGCCGGAGATCTCGGAGAGGACTGGGGCTGGGGGGAGTTCCAGAGACCCAGCTTCGTAGCCTAGGGGGAAACCCTACAGGCTCACAGCAGCCTTAGGGAAAGCCTCTGCACAGCACCAGTAGAAGGCACCCAGCCACCAGCCACAAGGCTGGAAGACCCCAGGGCAAAAGCAGCATAGCTAGGTGAACTAACCACAGACTGTAGAAGATGCCAATAGCTCTCCTACGACCCATAGAGGACAAGTGAGATTTTGTGGGTGCCGACAGCAACGGAGCGACAAATATAAGTGATCCCACCCCTGGCCGCTGGAAAAGCCCATAACACCGTTGCAGACCCCAAGGAGAGAGCACATCTAGGTGGGCTGCAATAGTAAGCACCAGCAGCCTGAAGCCCCCCTGTGACGGCCCCCACAGCAGAGGAGGGAATCCAAAGGGCCACTGTGACTACGAGGAGGGGCCCAGGCCCAGTTAGCAACTGCGGACAGGGTTCCTGGTTGGTGCAGTATAAACAGCTGCTCCCCCACCGCAGCAGCTGAAACAAGTGAAAGGAGCAACTAAACTCTATCTCCATGCGGAGGCACAAATCAACAACATCAAGCAATATGAAAAAATACATTAAATCTCCAGAACAGAAAGAAAGTAACAAATACACAGAAAACAATCCCAAAGAAAATGAGATATATAACCTAAATGATGATGACTTCAAAACAGCCATCATTAAAATTCTCAATGAGTTAAGAGAGAGTTCTGACCGTCAACTCAACGAGTTCAGGAGCTATGTCACAAAAGAGTTTGATACGATAAAGAAGAACCAAACAGAAATATTGGAAATGAAGAACACAATAGAGGAGATTAAGAAAAATCTAGATGCTCTGAACAGTAGGGCCGATAATATGGAGGAAAGAATTAGCAATTTGGAAGATGGCAATATAGAATTGCTGCAGGCAGAGGAGGAGAGAGAAGCAAGACTAAAAAGAAATGAAGAAACTCTCCGAGAATTATCAGACACAATTAGGAGATGCAACGTAAGGATTACAGGTATACCAGAGGGAGAAGAGAAGGAGAAAGGGGCAGAAAGCCTATTCAAAGAAATAATGGCTGAGAACTTCCCAAATCTGGTGAGGGAGATGGATCTTCAGGTGACAGAAGCCGATAGATCTCCAAACTTTATCAATGCAAGAAGACCAACTCCACGCCATATAGTAGTGAAGCTAGCAAAAGTCAACGACAAGGAGAAAATACTAAGGACAGCCAGGCAAAAGAAACTAACCTACAAAGGAACCCTCATCAGGCTATCAGCAGATTTCTCAGCAGAAACTTTACAGGCTAGAAGAGAGTGGAATGATATATTCAAAAATCTGAAGGACAAAAATCTACAGCCGAGAATTCTCTACCCAGCAAAAATATCCTTCAAATACGATGGAGAAATAAAAACTTTCGCAGATAAACAAAAATTAAGGGAGTTCATTGCCACAAAACCTCCTCTTCAGGAAATCCTCAGGAAAACCCTCATTCCTGAAAAATCCAAAAAAGGAAAGGGGCTACAAAACCAAGAGCAGAGGAGATAAGTAGAAGGACAACAACAGAGAGTAGCAGCTCTACATCAGAACAGATTAAACCATGGGACGAGAAACAAAGGAAACTGAAGAAAACCAGAAAACAAGACACAAAATGGTAGTGGTAGGCCCCCACATCTCAATAATCACTCTAAATGTAAATGGATTGAACTCCCCAATCAAAAGACACAGAGTGGCAGGATGGATCAAAGAACAAGATCCAACAATATGCTGCCTCCAGGAAACACACCTCAGCCCCAAAGACAAACACAGACTCAGAGTGAAGGGATGGAGAACAATACTCCAAGCTAATAATGAACAAAAGAAAGCAGGTGTTGCTATACTAATATCAGACAAGGTAGATTTCAAAGCAAAACAGATAAAGAAAGATAAAGAGGGACAGTATATAATGATAAAAGGGACTCTCCACCAAGAAGACATAACACTTATAAATATATACGCACCCAACACAGGAGCACCAAAATTTGTAAAGCAACTCTTAATAGAACTAAAAGAAGACATCAACAACAATACAATAATAGTAGGGGACCTCAACACACCATTAACACCAATGGACAGAACATCCAGACAGAAGATCAACAAGGAAATAATAGAATTAAAAATTAAATGAAAAATTAGACCAGATGGACTTAATAGATATATATAGAACACTTCATCCAAAAACAGCAGGTTACACATTCTTCTCAAGTGCACATGGAACATTCTCAAGGATTGACCATATTTTGGGAACCAAAGCAAACATCAATAAATACAAGAGAGTTGAAATAATATCAAGCATCTTTTCTGATCATAATGCTATTAAACTAGAAATCAACTACAAGAAAAAAGCAGAGAAAGGTGCAAAAATGTGGAGACTAAACAACACGCTTCTCAACAAACAATGGATCATTGAAGAAATTAAAGAAGAAATCAAATTTTATCTGGAGACTAATGAAAATGAGAACATGACATACCAAAACATTTGGGATGCAGCAAAAGCACTCCTAAGAGGGAAATTAATCGCAATACAGGCCCACCTCACTAAACAAGAAAAAGCTCACATAAGCAACCTCAAACGACACCTAACAGAACTAGAAAAAGAAGAACAAACAAAGCCCAGAGTCAGTAGAAGGAGGGAAATAATAAAAATAAGAGCAGAAATAAACGATATTGAAACAAAAAAGACAATAGAAAGGATCAATGAAACAAAGAGTTGGTTCTTCGAAAGAATTAACAAAATTGACAAACCCCTAGCCAGACTCACCAAGAAAAGAAGAGAGAAATCGCAAATTAATAAAATTAGGAATGACAGAGGAGAAATCACAACAGATACCAATGAAATACAAGAGATCATAAGAGAATACTATGAAAAACTATATGCCAACAAATTGAACAACCTGGAAGAAATGGACAAATTCCTAGACTCCTACAATCTCCCCAAACTGAATCAGGAAGAAATGGAGAATCTGAATAGGCCAATCACAAGTAAGGAAATAGAAACGGTAATCAAAAACCTCCCCAAAAATAAGAGTCCAGGACCAGACGGCTTCTCTGGAGAATTCTACCAAACATTCAAAGAAGACTTAATACCTATTCTCCTCAAACTGTTCCAGAAAATTGAGAAAGATGGAGAACTCCCTAACACATTCTATGAAGCCAACATCACCCTGATCCCCAAACCTGACAAGGACAACACAAAGAAGGAGAACTACAGGCCGATATCACTGATGAACATAGATGCAAAAATCCTCAACAAAATTTTGGCAAACCGATTACAGCAATACATCAAAAAGATTATACACCATGATCAAGTGGGATTTATACCAGGGACACAGGGATGGTTCAACATCCGCAAGTCAATCAACGTGATACACTACATCAACAAAATGAAAAACAAAAACCACATGATCATCTCAATAGACGCAGAGAAAGCATTCGACAAGATCCAACACCCATTTATGATAAAAACCCTCAGTAAAATGGGTATAGAAGGAAAGTACCTCAACATAATAAAGGCCATATATGATAGACCCACAGCCAACATCATACTCAATGGACAAAAGCTGAAAGCCATCCCTCTGAGGACAGGAACAAGACAAGGGTGCCCACTTTCACCACTCCTATTCAACATAGTACTGGAGGTGCTGGCCAGAGCAATTCGGCAGGAAAAAGAAATAAAAGGAATCCAAATAGGTAACAAAGAAGTAAAACTCTCGTTGTTTGCAGACGACATGATCTTATATATAGAAAACCCCAAAGAATCCACAGAAAAACTATTAGAAATAATCAACAACTACAGCAAAGTAGCAGGGTATAAAATTAACTTGCATAAATCAGTAGCATTTCTATACACTAACAATGAACTAACAGAAAAAGAACTCAAGAACTCAATCCCATTCACAATCACAACGAAAAGAATAAAATACCTTGGGATAAACTTAACCAAGGAAGTGAAGGATCTATACAATGAAAACTACAAGACTTTCTTGAAAGAAATTGACGATGACATAAAGAGATGGAAAGACATTCCTTGCACATGGATTGGAAGAATAAACATAGTTAAAATGTCCATACTACCTAAAGCAATATACAGATTCAATGCTATCCCAATCAGAATCCCAAGAACATTCTTCACAGATATTGAACAAACAATCCTAAAATTCATATGGGGCAACAAAAGACCGCGAATTGCTACAGCAATCCTGAGCAAGAAAAACAAAGCTGGCGGAATCACAATCCCCGATGTCAAAACATACTACAAAGCTACAGTGATCAAAACAGCATGGTACTGGTACAAAAACAGGTCCACAGATCAATGGAACAGAATTGAAAGCCCAGAGATAAAACCACACATCTATGGACAGCTAATCTTCGACAAAGGAGCAGAGGGCCTACAATGGAGAAAAGAAAGTCTCTTCAACAAATGGTGCTGGGAAAACTGGACAGCCACATGCAAAAGATTGAAAATTGACCAGTCTTTTTCACCACACACCAAAATAAACTCAAAATGGATCAAAGACCTAAAGATTAGGCCTGAGACAATAAGTCTTTTGGAAGAGAATATAGGCAGTACACTCTTTGACATCAGTTTCAAAAGAATCTTTTCGGACACTGTAACTCCTCACTTGAGGGAAACAATAGAAAGAATAAACAAATGGGACTTCATCAGACTAAAGAGCTTCGTCAAGGCAAGGGAAAACAGGATTGAAACAAAAAAACAGCTCACTAATTGGGAAAAAATATTCACAAGCCACTTATCCGACAAAGGGTTAATCTCCATAATATACAAAGAACTCACACGGCTTAACAACAAAAAAACAAACAACCCGATCAAAAAATGGGCAGAGGACATGAACAGACATTTCTCAAAAGAAGATATGAAGATGGCCAATAGACACATGAAAAGATGTTCATCATTGCTAATCATCAGGGAAATGCAAATCAAAACTACACTAAGATATCACCTTACACCTGTGAGATTGGCAAAAACATCCAAAACCAAGAGCGACAAATGTTGGAGAGGTTGTGGAGAAAAAGGAACCCTCATACACTGTTGGTGGGAATGCAAACTGGTACAACCACTATGGAAAACAGTATGGAGATTTCTCAAAAAGTTAAAAATAGAAATACCCTATGACCCAGCCATCCCATTACTGGGTATCTACCCTAAGAACCTGATATCAGAAATCTCAAGAGTCTGTTGCACCCCTATGTTCATCGCAGCATTATTTACAATAGCCAAGACGTGGAACCAGCCTACATGCCCAGAAACTGATGATTGGATAAAGAAGATGTGGTATATATACACAATGGAATACTACTCAGCCATAAAAAAAGACAAAATTGGCCCATTCACAACAACGTGGATGGACCTCGATGGTATTATGTTAAGCGAAATAAGCCAGTCAGAGAAAGACGAACTCTATATGACTCCAATCATAGGTGGAATTTAGTATATTGAGAAGGAGATCTGATCGGTGGTTACCAGGGAAAAGGGGGGATGGGGGGAGGGCACCAAGGGGGAAGTGGTGTACCCACAACATGACTAACAAAAAAGTACAACTGAAATCTCACAAGGTTGTAATCTATCATAACATTAATAAAAAAAAAAAAGACTAAAGAGACAAATGCAATGTGTGATCCTTGATGGATTCTCTGTGGAGAAAAACACCTATAAAAGATTTTATTGGGACATTGAGACAATTAGAATATGGATTGGCTATCAGACAATAGTATAGTATCAATATTACATCCCTTGAGAGTGACAATATTATTATGGCTATGCAATATAATGTACTTATTCTTGGAAAATAAATGCTGATGTATTTAGGGTGATACATCATAATACCTGAAACACGCTTCTAAAAGTTTAGCAATTTGCATGTGTATATATATACGTATATATATATAAAGATAAAGCAAATGTAGCAACTGGGTGAACTAAAGTGATAGTTATATGGCTGTTCATTGTACTTTTCTTTCACCTTTTCACAGGCAATCCTAAGACTAGAATGGCCCTTCAAAATTGCCCAAAGTTGGGCCAAAGTGACCAGCCCTTTATGTCCCTCCACCCACATGACCAGTCATCTGATGGGGCTGCCCTGAAAGACATGGGCATGGGCAGGGCTGCTCTCCAGCTGAGGCAGTTCCTGAAAGTTTTCTGTGTACAGCGTTGCATGCAGCTGGGCCAAGTACTCCTTACAGGGGCATCTGAGCAGCACATCACAGTGCCCACTATGGGCACTCCAAGATCCATAAAGAAACTTCAGAAGTTATTGCCAGTGGGAACATTATTTCCCCTGTCAAAGAAAAACAAACAGGAAGGCAGATCCTATGCACCCATGTGACTCTTGATAACACACCACATTCTCTCCCAGTATTGTCATTGCTGCCAAGGATTTATTTTTGCAGCTCTCCATTTAAACCAAGTCGTGTTTAGGTGACTCTAAAGAAAACAGCTTTTTTCACTCTGAAATGACGTGCCTGGTTTAGCTGAAAGAAATATGGTCATAGGTGATCTTAACTGAGACATAGCACAGCAATTCTCCTCGGAGAAGGTCAGAGTTAACCTTCAATGCCCTTACTCATATAAGGAAACATCTTAACTTGTATCAGCATATTTTCATTAAGTTCACATCGCCCTTTAAGGTGCAAAAGGGCTTTCATGTCTAAGAAGGCAACAACTAATTAGAAATAAAGTTGCAAGAAAGGCACAGATTACTCTGCAAGAATGGCACAGCCATTGTACGCGAGGCATTCCAAAGGATCTAGAAAACACTTAGAAGTACAAAATAGAAACCAGAAACTGGACTTTTTCACACGAGACATTTCAAAGCTGCAATGGCCTTTTTGTTACAATTCTAGCATTCATAAAAGGTTGTGTGTGTGTGTGTGTGTGTGTGTGTGCATGTGTGCACGCACACACTAATTTAAAGGACATTCTTCCTGGTTGCTCATGGGGATGGGGTCTATAAATTTCAGTCTGTGTAGGACAGTCACAATTGCAAATATTCTATCCTTTTGTTCTCACAGCATAAACCATTATTTCACCCTGGAAATTCCAAGTTTGACATTCAGAATACAACTCTTAGACAGGATCTGTAAACTGAGGATTAATGAACATATCATTCACTGGGCATTGGAGGTTAGATATTGAAAGTTGTATACATGAAACTGTATATAAAGAAACCAACACTATGGGAAGTGCACAAAGATCCACTGTTAGACTGTATCTAGTTTTTATTTTTATTTAGAAAAACAGCATAATGCCTGACACATAATAGACATGCAATATGGATCCTTTGTATCAATTTTAATGTCTCCCCAACAGAGAAAACCCTGGCATTATTTAGAAAGCATAAAAATAAGGTTATTGATTGAAATGCTCTATACGTTCTGAGCAATTTTAATGGGCAGACTCTCATGAGGAGGACCTTTTATTTAACTCCTGGTGTCTCGTTCGTCATAAACTCCACCAAAGAAAAATTTGCCTAGTTTTTTGGATAATATTGCCCATCTTTGTTTAACAAAATATAATTTCTAAAAATCAAGAAACACTTTAAATGTCTACTTCATAGTTTGCTCCAGTGAGTTTGTGTGCCACTTTCTAGTCATGTGACCCATTGAGAAGATGCAGTATCTACATTTTTTCCCCCCTGAAAATCCCATAGGGGTTGAGGGAAAGCTTTCTTATTATTTTTCATCCTATCAAATGTAAATAAAATCATACTTAGGAGTTGTCAAATTGAATCAATTTGCCCAGTTTACCTTAAAGTGGCTGCTTATATAAATTGAATAAATGTGCCCACACAGGGATAGAAAAGGAAAAAAAGTCAATAGATTGGAAAATTCCTGGACATACATATCTTAAAACAAGTTGCAAAAGCTATTGCAAGTTTAATATTTGTGAGATAGTTATAGTTTTAATCACAAATTCTAGAACTGCTGAGGTTGACGAAACAGCCCGAGGGCAATTTGAGTTATTGCTATTTACTTTCTAAATTTATTTGGTACTGCCTTGACAGGACAGAAAAGATGAGTTGTTTGAACTTGAGTACAAAAGTCTGTTTCCTATCAATTAAATCTGCTCCTTCCACCAATCCCCCGCCCCACCACCCCACTTAAAATGTTTCCCAATATGGTACTTACTCTAGTGTTCTTGATTTCATTTTGAAATGAGTTGTTTTGTAGTTTATGTTTTGTTTTTTTCTCCTTTCTGAGATATTTATTTTGAGTCTCTGTGTCAGGAAAGAGAGATGTTATCTCTAAATGAGAAGTGTATGCAAGACACTCAGCCAATGTTGAATTTCAATGAACTTGGTAGTTCTCGTGTCATAAAACTCTGTCAAATGTTAACAGAAATTATAGACAGAATTCATAAGGAAGCTTTCATATCCCAGCCTTTTCTGTCAGCGTTTGATAATAACCTAACACCTATGATCTCTCAAGATACTGAAGTGCAATACTGAGCCCCTGGGGAAAAATCGTGACAGTCTTGGCTAGTACAATAACAATATGCATTTTTAGTTTTGAGCCTTTCTAAATTTCTTAATTGTGTTTCTTGAACCTATTGCATGGTAAATATGAAAATAATGGGCAAGGAAAACATTCATTCATTTGATACTTGAGAATATTTCTCGTTAAAGTGATTGCATATTTATTTAACAGTTCTCTCTTTGCATGTAAGAAGGAAAAACTAATATGAAAATTTTATAGAACTTTTTTTATCCAAATGTTCTAAATGGAGGCACAATAAATGGTATTTAATAGCTCAACCATAACATTAAATATGCATTTTAAATTTTTTTCCATTTTGTGTGTTAACACCATACATTTCCTTAAAGACAAGTATGTAATATAGATAACGTTATACAGTACTGCTTACCTTTAGTTTGTCTGATTTTTTTAAATGATGCAAAAATCTGTGGAAATCAACATTCAAGGGGTAGAGGATGCCTTGAAATTCTAATTCTAGTTTATAGGGTTCAACAGCTGTCACTTCTCATTAACTAAAATCAACCTCATATCTGCTTCCTTTTTGTTTTAACTAACACCTCTCGTATTCTTGAACGTTCAAGGCTGGAGAGGTATAGCCATGAACGGAGATTTGGAAGCAATAATGATTCAAAGAAAACACTAGGACTATCTTTATTCCCACGCCCCTAGGAACAAATGATTCCATGGCTACTGAAATTGGTCCGAGCCATTACTTACAGCATTGAGAGGTAAGATCTGGAACATGGAATAGCTGCCGTCAACAACCCTTCATGTAAATGATGGAATTAAAAAGCCAAGTTACAACGGCCTGCTCCATAGATAGCTGCAAGAAAAAGGTCTGCACCACCCCATTCTTATCCTGCATGGAAAGGGTTTGTACACCAGTATTTTCAGGCACTTTCACAAAGTGGATATGCTGTAAGCTCTGCAAGAGCAGGGTCCATGTAAGTTCTGATCACTGCTGTTTTCTGTGTTCACTGCACCTAGCACAGTGTGTGAAACATTAGATAGATGCTCAAAGAATGGATGGGCCAAGGTACAACAACCACTGTCACCAGCTGTTTGGCTCTCTTCCTTCCTCTGATAGTCTCACCGGTTCCCTGAAGCCAACAATAGAGCCACAGTAAATATCCTCACGTAGATATATCCATGTGCATGTGTGTGTGACAATTATGAATGGGACGTAGCAGTGATGAATATTCCAGACAAGAATATGAATTAGCATCTCCTGATAGTGTTTTGTGATATAGCAGTTAAAGTTGTGCAACTTGAAATCAAAAGCATAGAGCAATGTAATGTTTAGAAAGTCAAATTTTTCCAGATTTGAGTGTATTATTGGAGTTATTCAAAATTTTAAAACCTCATAACAAGTTAATAGAAATTTAGGTTTTAATCTTAGTACTAAGCACTAAGTACTTAGTGCTTGGAAAATTATTGCAACCAAAATAATGATTAGATTTTAAAAGACCTTAAACTGAAAATCAAATCATAAATTGAAATTTAAATCGAAGAGAACAAAACTATTTAAGTATAACCGAAATATGTCATTGTAATGAAATTTATTTGGTAAATCATAATACAAATATAATTTGCTATTTATTTGGAGTATTGAATCAAATTCATAATTAGGGTATTATTTGAATTATATTTACTATATCTATCAATAAGAAGGAAGAAATTCTCTTCCTCTATTCATACCTTAAAAGACAATGCTTTCCACCTTTCTAATTATAGGAGATGTTTTTGGCTCTTTTCTCATTTTACATTAATCTAGGTAATTTCATTTACTCTCACAGCTCTAACTTGCCCATATTCCTAAGTAATTTCAAAATGATGTCGTCCAAGATCTCTTTCCTGAGATTCAGGCTTATATATGTACCTAGATATCTCCATTTGGATGTACTACAAGCCTTAAATTCACTGTGTCGAAGCTAATCACATCCTCTCCTGCCTAACCCCTAAATCCCAGTTACTTTTCCTATATTTCTTATCTCATTATCTATGTAGTTACTCTGAATAGTGCAGAGTCAACATCAACTACTTTCCCTTCCTCACTGTCTATAAGCAGTTTAAATCATCCATTCCTATCAATTCTACCTCCTAAAGTTCTCGCTAATTTATCCACTTCTGATTCCAGCCATCATTGTCTCTGGCCTAGCTGACTGCCTCACTCCATCAACCAGTCTCTCTGCATCTCTGACCCCACTTCCATTCATCCTTCAGGCTGCAGCCAGAATGATCCTTACAAAGAGCAAATCTGATCACTGTAGCCCATCAGACAGAAACCTTCAATGACTCCACAGTGCCCTGAGATGTATTAACTTAGACGCATAGTCTGACATTTAAGCATTTTATGATCTTTTCCATTCCTTTGCCTCATTGACGAAACTTAAGCAGTATTGAACTGCTAAAATAAGTCCATACTCCCTGTTATGGACTGAATGGATCCCTTTCAAATTCATATGTTGAAGCCCCAACCCCTGGTGTGACTGCAGACAGGGCCTTTAACAAGATAATTAAGGTAAAATGTGGTCATAAGGGTGAGGCCCTAATCTAAAAGGATTGATGTCCTTATAAGAAGATGAGGAGCCACCAGGAGTGCACACACACAGAGTGTAAGGTCGTATGAAGACACATCGAGAAGGTGACCATCTGCAAGCTAAAAGAAGAGGCCTCACAGAAACCAACCCTGACAGCACCTTGATATTAGACTTCGGCCTTCAGAACTGTGAAAAAGTAAATTCCTGTTGTTTAAGCCACTTACTCCATGGTAGTCTGTTATGGCTGCCCCAGCAGACTGATACACCCTCCTTCCATTCAGAGCCCAGAAATACCCCGCTCTTTTTCTGCATCACCTCTGCATTACCCACAATGGACAGGCTAATTCCTGCCGGTCTTTCAGGATTAAGTAAAACGATGAATACATCTAACAATCTTGACCCCTGCTCTAGGTAGCACTGGACTAGCTGTTCCTCATAGATGACAGACACTGTAGCCCCATATTATTATACAGTCATGCATCACTTAATGGCTGGGGTATGTTCTGAGAAATGCGCCATTAGGCAATTGTGTCACTGTGCAAACATCATAGAGTGTACTTACAGAAACCTAGATGGTATAGCCTATTGCATGCCTAGGCTGTATGGTATAGACTATTATTCCTAGGCTACAAACCTGTACAGAACTTTACCGTACTGAATACCACAGGGGATTATAACACAACAGTAAGTTAAGTACTTGTGTATCTAAACATAGAAAAGGTACAGTAAAAATATGGTATAAAAGATAAAAAAAGGGTACACCTATATAGGGCACTTACCATGAATGGAGCTTACAGGACTGGAAGTTGCTCTGGGTGAGTCAATGAGTGAGTGGTGTGTAAATGTGAAGGCCTAGGACATTATTGTACACTACCGTAGACTTTATCAACACCGTACACTTAGCCTACACTAAATTTATTTAAAAATGTTTTCCTTTCTTTAATAATAAATTAACTGTAGCTTACTGTAATTTTTTGTTTTATAAGCTTTTTAAATTTTTAACTTTTGAGTCTTTCATAATAACACAGCTTAAAATACAAACACATTGTACAGCTGTACAAAAATATTTGCTGTCTTTATATCCTTATTCTATAAGCTTTTTTCTATTTTCAAAATTTTTTAGTTACTTTTTAAACTTTTTTGTTAAAAACTAAGACACAAGCACACACATTAGCCTAGGCCTACACAGAGTCAGGATCATCAATATCATTGCCTTCCACCTCCACATCTTGTCCCACTGGGAGGTCTTCAGGGGCAATAACACACATAGAACTGTCATCTCCTACGATAACAACACCTTCTGGAATAGCTCCTGAAGCTCTTCTTGAGGTGGTATCACTCTTTTCAGAAATATGACCATGGTGGTTTGTTTGGTTTGTTTCTTTTTCTCTTCATAGATTTGCTTGTAAGCAGATAATGCACCTTGAACATTCCTCTCTATTAATAAAAACTTTTCAGTGTTGGAGTCTGCGTTTTCAAATTTTTTAAGGAGCTTGTTGGGGTCTACAAAAGCTTCTGCTAAACCCTTCACTGTGAATTTTGGGGGGTTCTTCTTTTTCTTCTCTTGCAGTTTCTTTTTCTCTTGCCTCTTCTTCAGCTATGCATTCCTGTCATAGTTCCAACAACTCTTCCTTAGTCAATTCTTCAGGAATCATCTCGAAGAGCTCCTCAATATCATCCTCACCCACACCCCGGCTAAAGTTGTTTGCCATCTCAACCACAGGTTTGTTGATTTTTGCAACCTCCTCATCTTTTCAAATCCTTTGAACTCATGGACTAACCTCTTCAGAGTCTTCTTCCAGATACCATTAATAGACTCCTTGGTGACATCAACCCAAGCCAAACAAGGTTCTTGCTGCAGTCATAAATGTTGTAATCCATCCAGAATTGCATCAGTGTCTTCCTCAGTGGTAGCAACAGCCTAGGCCAAGGTCCTCCTCAGGTAGTAGGCCTTAAAAGCTGCTATACCTCCCTGATCCATTGGTTGGATTGAAGAGGTCATGTTTGGAGGGAGAAGCATCACTTTGATATTGGAACAAAGATCACCAGTAAAAGGAGGATGTCCGGCAGCTTTATCGACAATAAGCAAAATCTTGAAAGGTATGTTATTCTCCAAACAGTACTTCTCCATTTTGTTGGCATAACAACTCAGGAAGGTATCTTGGAAGAGAAACTGGGTCATCCATGACCTCTTATGGCTCCTGTAGTAGACTGGTAGTGTGTGCTTATTAATATGCTTGAAGGCCCAGGGGTTCTCACTATGCCAGATCACAATGGATTTCAATCTGTAGCCTGCAACATTGCCCCCAAGCAAGACAGTTATCCTGTCCTTAACAGCCTTGAAACCTGGCATTGATTTGGCCTCCTTATGGATGAAAGTTCTTTTAGGCATTGTTTCCAGAATAGGGAGGTTTCATCCATATTGGATATTTGCTGCGGCAAATAATTTTTCTCCACAATCAGCTTATCTAGAGTTTCTAAAACTTCTTCAGCTGCCTTCACATCAGCACTCACAGACTTACCTCTCAATTTCAAATTATGGAATGGATAATGGTTCGTGAATTATTTTAACCACCCAGGGTCAGTAAATTCAACATCATAGTCAGGTCCAGCCTTTCCTTTCAACATCATGAACAAACTTTTTGCTTTGGCTGTGATTGTCATGGTGCTGAGAGAGGTATGCATCTGTGCCTGGTCTTCAATGCAGGTCACTAGAAGTTTCTCCATGTCTGATATAGGCCCTTCTCAAATTTTTATTAGTCTCGTGTCTTCAATGAAGCAGATCCTTTAACAGCTTCCATCAGTTTGTTCCTGCTCTTCAAGATCATAGCTATGGTGAAATGGGATATGCCTGACTGGTGAGCAATAACCGTCACTGGTTTTCTATCTTCATAGTCCTTAATCATTTTCCAGGCCAGTCACTTGATGTGGCCTCTTACTGGCAACACTAACAGTGGATTTTGTATGCTTAGGAGCCATGAGGAACAAACCAACATTACATTGAATCAAGCTCAAAGAGAAAATAAGACAATCAAGAGACAATAGACATGAGATGTATGAGGCTCCTGCCAATATAACACAGCATACTGTTTTAGGGTAAACACTTTTTTATAAGTAGAAAGAGTACTGATAACAAAATAATGATAACAAGTTTAATATAGTAAAAACTTAAAGCAGTAATATAGTCATTTGTTATCATTATCAAGTATTATGTACTATATGTAATTGTATGTGCTATACTTTCATATGACTGGCAGCACAATGGGTTTGTTTACACCAGCATCGCCACAAAGACGTGAGTAATGCATTGCGCTGTGATGTTGTGATAGCTACAACATTGCTAGGTGATAGGAATTTTTCAGCTCCTTTACAATCTTATGGGACCACCATCGTACATGTGATCCGTTGTTGACCAAAACGTCATTAAGCAGTGCATAACTACTCACATGGTCTAGAGTTAAAATTCCATCTAACTGCAAATTATTCATAAGCAGGGAATGTATTTTACATTCTTTCATTCCCAGGGTCTAGGACAGGCACCAAGTCATATTTGTTGAACAAATGAATGAACAGTAGCTAGTACATAGGAGATAATCAATAACTGATAAGTGAAAGAAAAGTTATGTCAAAAGCTTTCCCCAAAATTGAGGAGAACTCAGTTAACTATAATTAAAAAGCCAGGAGCAACTGCAAAAATTCAGTAAATGAGCAAGCCAAGAGAAAACCCAGCACTTGAGTTCGATGTCCAGACATATGGGTGACACAGCCTACATAAACAACAACAAGAAACATGGCAAAGCACAGATCAGATAGTATATTTGCAATGGATTTAGACGTAAGTAATTTTTCTTCATCAAATAGCCCTGTGCATTTGTACAAGAGTGCAAATTTCATCTCCTTGGTTTCTTTTTTCTCCACATATACCTTTAGGAAAAGTGGTTATAAAATAAACCTTTTAAGATTTCATGAGATATTTCATGTTTGGTCCTTCTAATGGTTCTGTTAAGTCTCTTCAAAGGGGCACTTTTCTACCAGAGCAAACTTGAAAGAACAGAACATTTATTCCAAAAGCAATTTCCTTCCCCAGTTATTTTCTGCATTCCCTTGACAGTGTTTTTCGACAGTTTTACTTGAATAAGAGCTTATTTAGTCCCAAACCAGTTTCTCCTGCTGCTTGAACCTGCAGTCAAGTCTCAGATCTTTGTATGCGACCCCCAATCTGCTACCACAGAAATGATTACAATCACACAAGTACATATTTTATTGCAAGATGAGTTCAGATACCTATAAGGAGAAAATTAAAGCAAACTCTTACAAAATGTTTTTAAAATACGTTTTGTTTCTTTCTTTTCATCCATTCAGAGAAATTGAACAGGTTCCCAGTGGAACTTTTCATATTTCCGGGGAAATGTTAAAAACAAAGAGAGAATGGTAATGATGATGACGATGCTGATGATAATGATTTCTTATAATTATATAATATTATAAAGTTTGCAACAGGCTGATTTACAACAATCCTGGGAAGAAAGATAGATTAATTTTAATATCTCTATGTTACAGACAAGAAAACAGACTCAGAGAAATTACTTTACTTAAAATTGTTAAGGTTTTCAACCAGAAGAGGCATTATAGAAAAGTCTGGTGCCAGTTTCCTTATTTTGCAAACAAGACATCTGGTATAGGTGACTTTCCCAAGATCAAACATATAGTAAGTGGTGAGCCTCTCCTCTGACTGCTGTGTAGACAGAACTGTGTAGGCAGTGGGCTCTTCTGATGCATGAGCTCTACCTCAGGAATAAAGCCAGTCTCAAAAAAGGTGTGTCTATTATTTTTCGGCCATGATTTGTAAGATTTGAAAGTAATCAAGTGGCCCTGAGTAGCCATGGGTGTCAGGAAAAAGAGCCTTCCTAGGAAGTTCAAACAGCAATTAACAACAAGAATTTGTAGAAGATTGAGACCCTCAAGGGTCTTTTGAGGTCTATCTGGTGTTCCTGCTACCTGATTGTTAACACAGCATTCCCCACTTTCAGTCATCCGGGATGTCCCTCCGTGAGGAGAGCTCACGCCCTGCAAGTGAGTTTTTCCATTTCCTCCGGCTTTGCATCTACTCTCACTGCCTCATCACCGCTTCTACCGGAGATTTTGAGGAAAGGAAAATGAGCTCCTCATCAGAAAATGGTCATGGATTTATGGCGTCAGAAGGCCTTTGAAAGCAATTAAATTTAGGGAGCATCCATGGAATACTTTACGTATTCACAAAAGTATTTTAAACTATGCCACTAGTAGCCTGACAGAAACAGTGTGGGTTTTAAAATCTGTGTATATATTTTCCATAGGGGGAGCTACATAACACAGTCGGTTTCTGTTTTAACTGAAATCCAAATCTGTTCTTTTCTTAGCCCCTTAGTTTTCTCTCATCTCTCATTCAAACCCTGACTACAGCTTCACAACTTACCTCCCATCTTAGGAGTCTACCTCACAATTAGGCAGAGTTTTCCAACCAGGGCAGCAAAAGCAACCACTGTAGCCCCTTCCTGGTACCTCTGTAGGTATTTAGTTTACCCTACGAGGTTTACAAATCATTTCCCTTTCTAACCACCGCTTCTGCCAAACTAGCTTGGATCTCATCAAGCAAGGAATAATTACCATTTTCTTCTCTAAACACACACTTCACATATCACCCAGTAGATTCCACCTGCTCTGTAGTTGTGGCTTCTAGGAAGGAAATATTTGCCATACTTCCGGCTCCATGGTAATACTACCCTTATGAGAGGAAAACACAGGTGCTTTTCACTACAGGAGTCCGGATCCTCCACCACACTCAGTTCCCCAAAGTCTGCCTCAGCGTTTGAGTCTCATTCCTCAATGCACCCTTCCTACCTCATCTTCCCCCTCGCTTCTTCCTTTCTTCAGCCCTTTCACATACCGCTGCCAGTGTTTGCACTCTGAATGGTGTTTTAAGGTTGGAGTCCCCAGGTGTCTCAAGCTAAAATTCCTGGGGCAGAGAACATTTATAGTTCAGCACACGTTTTCCTAGTCAATGGGAAAAAATTCTTCCTCAACTCCTAATGGACTTTCTTCAGTAATATGCTTCACGGCACCCCTGGATGTGTAGGGAGACTGACGTTGCCAGAATATTTCTTTTTCATGGCTTTTGTTGCTTTGACAGCCTTGATTCTATGGCAACTTTAATCATGTGTGTCCTTATTCCTTCACCTCTGGCATTTTGCAAATATTGCATTTCTCTATCGCTGCTACCATAACTGCCTTCAACAAACTGTGATTCATCAAACTGTTTCCCCACGTCCTTCTACGACATCCACAGCAGAAACCCCAAAGGGAACGGCATCAGACAAACAAGGCGATGCTAAATGCTCATGAGCGAGAAAATCTATTAATTAAAAAGGGGAGGAGAGAGGGAAGAGGAAGCAAGAAAAATTACGTGTATAAGTTAATGCAGCCCCAAGACACCATGGGCAGTAACTTATGCGCTGACACTTTAAACAGGCTTTATGAGTCTGTTTACTCTGCTCACGACTATTCACGAACAAATGTGCTATCAAGTATAACAATACTATGTACATGTATTATCTTAAAGATACAGTGAGTCCATAAATCATACCTGAGCTTTAACACTTATAGTTCCCTCTCTCGTATATTCATAGAATAATGGAAGTGGAAATGAAAAAGAGCTAGAGATGGAAAAGACCAAATAGGTTATCCATTCAATCTTGCTCTGACAGAGGATCAGTCTAGAGCAATGCATCTTAGGTTTTGTCATCCGGAAATTAGTACATTCTCTGTGTCGTAGCTTTCAACCACTTTTCCTATCAGTTTATTTCTGAATCGCAGAATTCTTAGACTCTAGTTGTTTTCCTTTAAAACCAAAACTAAAATTTGACTTTGTGAATTTTCTCACCCCCTTTCTCATTCTACTTCCCTGGACCTGTATACAAATTTTCTCTTCTGTGGATATTTACACTGTCTAATATTCCTTGGATTATTTCCTTGTCCCTGTTATTCCTCCAAGATAAATCCAGTAGCTGGTTTTCCTTCTTTCCTGAGAGGCTGCCCCTAGGAAACATACATTGCCCCATGCCAACTGTATTGCATATACTATACTGTTTTCCTATGAGGGTGAGATCAGGACAATGACCGGAAGATCTTTGCAAAATGAAATGCCTATCCTCAGCCATCCTGCTTCTAGCACTCTCTAAACTAAAGAGATTTGCCCATGAGCCCCTGCAGGTTTCTCTCTTCACCTAGCAGCCATTTCTGCCTATGAAACATTTATGTTTCTGATTAATTTGTCCTACTTTGCACTTAAATCTTACTTAGCTGTAAGCCCTGTTCCTGTTGCTAGGCAGGTCCATTTTTATGATTCTTCTTTTCTTGCAAATATTGGCACTGTTTTCAAATTTCATTAGAGTGCTATTTACTCCCTTTTATAGATCTTTACAGATTTTCTTCATTGTGAGTGAAGTTAGTGTTACAGTTCACTAACTACGTTTCCAAATTGATCAATTCATGGCCATTTTAAAGCATTGTGATTCTGTTTACAAAAGCTAAGCCAGTTTTCAAGTTGTTGGCATTGAGGCCACCCAAAAAAGGAAAAAAAAAAAAAAACCATGTGATGCTACAAAATATTTTGGAGAAATTATTATCATTATCAGAAGTATATAAATGTCTTAAAAATATTTTAGAGTTTATGACATTGATATAGACATTGCAAAAAGATACAGATTGTAAGTGTCAATAATTTATTCACTTTTTACCTCCAGATCTGGCATAAAGTAGACATTCAATAAATATACACAGAATTAAATGTATATTTTTAGAGAATACATTATTTGTTCAGAGCCAAGTAAGTGTATTCATTTTTCTATACAAAACAGTTAGTTTTAACTTCACAGACATGAAATTGAGGGTTAAAAAACACCTGTGGTAGATATCCAGAAATTGTCCTGTGCAATTAACACGTGTTAAGTCTAAACTTTACAAGATCCCTGCAAGGCAAAGGGGCAGACGTCAGAGATGTATACCTGTATTCTAATTCTGTCTCTGTCCTTTAAGCTTGCCTTGCAGGGATCTTGTAAAGTTTAGACTTAACACATGTTAATCGCACAGGACAGGGAGGTAACCTGCCTAAGATCACAAAAAAAGCTTACAGGTATACATCTCTGACGTCTGGGAGGGTGTGCTGAATATAGATTGAAAGAAGAAAAGTCCAGAGCTGGGAGTCAAATAAGGGGCTCTGTCAATAGCACAGCTATGCACAATGGTACAGAAGCATGAAACAGCATGGTAATATTGGACACATGATAGATTGAAGATAGGCATGCAGTGATTACAGGGGGAGAAGTAAATAGAAGCCTGGTCATAAAGACCTTGTCGTTTGTTTGTTGTGAAAAAGGAGTTTTGAGTTTACCCTACTGGGAAGCAGAGCCATTGAAGAGCTTTAAGCAAAGAGTCTGGGGATCCCTCCGGCTTGTAGCATCAAGAACTGATTCGAAGAGAAGAAGGACAGATAAGAAAACCCACTAAGAGGGATTCTGCAATAGTCCACGTAAAGAATGGGGATGTCTTGAACTAAAGGAGGGGCAGTGAGAGCAGAACTAATAATTAATGCTAATTAATTCATCTGTGGAGGAGAGATGAAAAAAAGGGAGACTAGCTCACTGGTAACTGAGTATATGGTAATGCCCTCCACCAAGGTATAAATGGAGAACCCAGAAACTGTCACAGGAGAAAAAAATGTATATATAAGAAGAAAATATATAAGAAAAAAAGTATAGATCGAGTAGAGACACTGAAGAGAAAGGGAGAGATGGGCTGAGATTGTTCAGAGATTGTAAATTCAATTTGGTACATGTTGGGTTCGATGGCTACATCCTGTCTAGTAGAACACTGGTGGTTGTAAGACCATGGGATTGGATGAGATTGCTCATGAAAAATATACAGAATTGTGTTCTCAACTGTCAGGATTTTCCAAAGTATGTATACCCAGGACGGACCTTAGATATTATGATTCAGTAGTTCTAAGGTGAAGCTTAGGCTAATGAAAACCAACCAACAAAAACACTGATCAGGCCTAACAAAACACATCTGTAGGACCTCTGCTGGATGGAGAGAGTCCCAATGTCTCTAAGTTACCACTGATTGTTTTTGTATATAGTGTGTTACAAACTATGGGTCACAACCTATTGGCTGCTCAGGAAATCAGTTTAGAAGGTTGCAGCAAATGCTTTAGTGAAGTCTAACGAAATAGAAAATGTCAGAGCTAATTACACATAGGAGAATAAGTATTGCATTTTAATGTTTTATATCTGCTTTATATGTATGTGTTTGTGGAGATACACGTGTTGTGTGTGTTTGTGTGTGCATGTACTGGTTTATAATATAAATTTTTTCTTTCAAATTCAAAAAGCTTAAAGTCACAGTTGTATACAACAAAATAAATTAAGAAAAAATATTAAAATTTGTTTTAAATGTCAAATTGGTCAAATCCTCTGAAGAAAACTCAGCCAGATATTAAGAAACACGTTTCTATTTCTAGCTTTATTACCTATATATTGTTGGTTCCAGTGAAAGTTAAGATCTCTAAATGGCTTTATTTCTAAACAGGGAATATAACAGCCCTTGAAAACTACCTCACTGACAGCAATTTAGTAAGACCATTTATGTCAAGTGCTTTGAAATCTGAGAGAAATAGACTATAAACAAAAATATCACACGAATTTATTCAACTTTTGGAAAACTATGTTGGGGTTATTTGGAACAACTCTTCTTTGACTCCTGAATTTCATTGCATAGCTTCCTCTTTCCCGTTAAGTAACAACTTTCTAATTATATTTTATCATTTATAAAGAACATTCACATATATGATAATGTCAGCTCCCAAGTAAAGTCTCTGAGGCAGGCAGGGCAAGTTGCTTTACCCACATTTTACAGATAATGAAATAAGTCTCAGAGAGGTGAAATGATTTACCCAAGGTAACCACAACATCATACTTCTCAAATATTAACAGATATTTCTGATAAAACCATGATTGCTTCAATTTGTATCAATAAGCATATTAAGCAACTCCTAAGAAGCTAATGATCCCATGATATGTTTCCTCCAGCCATCACTCACTGAAGCCAATGTCATAGATACATACACTAAGTAACCCTGTTTTGCTGAGAAAATATTTTTCTTTCATATTTTTGCTCAACTCTTGTGAGAGAGATGAACGGTTGCCTACCCACAATTTCCCCATTCTCCCTTGCTAAGGGAACGCCAATTTTATTCATTTACCTATACCTCAGGGAATCTAATTCTGTTCTTAACTCAAGGAGAAAATCCTGAACAATTTAACTCTATCAAGTTTATACCAGTCTCGTTAACAATGATTGGTTTACAGATGGGCATATGACCCATTCTGGCCAATGAGCTCTAAGAAGGGGTCTCCTGAGTCTAAGGGGATGGATTTATTTAAAAAAAAAAAAATGAAGAAGAGACTGCCATTTTATTCCTCTGGATGCTGACAGATATGGATGTGATTACTGGAACTGCAGCAACCATACTGCAACCATACGACAGCTGGCTTGAGGACCAAGACAATTCCCTGAAGTTGTGGCAGTGGAAAGATGGAAAGAACCTTGATCTCTGATGACATTGTTGAGCTGCTGAACTTGGAGTCATCCTATATCAGAATTATTTATATGTGAAACAATAAACTTTCTCTAGAGCTAAGCATTTTGAGATGCGTTTTTTGATACTTGAGGTCAAACATATCCTAACCAATAAAAATCTGCATCACCTTTGATCTATAGGTCAAACTTTTGAGACTAAATATCTTAAGTTTCCACTTAACTGCTTTTTGTTTTACCATTTTGTCAATAATTCAGAAATATTCTCCTTTACCTATGTTTTTTGTATTCAGTTAATACTATTTTTATGCTGGTTGCATTTTTTTCATTGAGGGACTATTTTCCAAATATGTTATATCTTTAGAGAATCCAAGGTTTTTATAAACCATTCAGAAACACACTGGATAAATAATGACATTAAATATACTAAAAATATTCACATGTTAATAATCTCTCCCAAGTGTTTAAAAATATAGTCAACTCATTTGATACCTTTTTGATGCACTAGGCACCAAATGTGTAACACAATAAATGTGTTAGAAAGGGGTATACTGACCTAGACAATGGACATGAGGGAGACCTGAATGGCCTTAGCATGGCATCTAACACCTTCTGAAATTTTGTTCAAAATTGTCTCTGTATGTTTGTGCATATTTTTCTGGGTAGACTATCCATAGCTTTTATAACTTTCAAAGGATTAAGAATGACTGCATGTGATAAAAAGAATCCTCTTCCTTTGCTATTCTTGAATCAGATCGACACAAGCCAACACTGTTCCTTCAAATAAAGAAAGATTTGATCTCTCATTTGTTATTTCATATAAACATAGCTCACGGATATAGTTTACATACGAGGCTATACCACTTTGTGGAGGCTGTAAAATACAAGAAGCATTAGATGCTTTTCCAGAAAAGAAGACATAAATTAGGCAATCGGATTTTTAGTTCTGCACCATTTCATCCACAGCAATATAGAGTGGTTTAATTTCCTTTCCAATACTTGATAAAATAAGCATATGAAAAATGTAGAAAAAAATCTTTGGATCTTTGGCATGGTACAATATTTATAAAGTTATACCACTAAACTTTGGAAGACTAAGCCTAACATATTTATCATATTGTCTACCATTCCGGCTTTATCTCTGAAATCTCCACCCCACCCCCTACTCCATCCATGCGTAGGCTCTAGCTGTGAAGGAAGTACTTTTCTCTCTAGGATTAAAACTTCCATTTCTCTGTGCCGCTGAACATTCTATTCCCTCTTCCACAATATTCTCTCCTCTCTCTTTCACTTATTGCCTGGCATATGTCCCATTATTCAATACTTGTTCCAGTCACCTCCTCTGAGAACAACCCCTTAAGAAGAATATGACACTTCCTGCTCTTTCCTCTCATTGGATCCCAAGCACTTGGTTAACAAGTATTTATTCAATACCTATAAATATTTATTCAATACCTACAAATATTTATTCAATGGCTCTAAGCACTGGGGATACAGCAGTGATCAAAACAACATTCTTGGTCTCATGAAGATAATATTCTAGTGGGAGTAGACAGATAATACACAAATAAGCACATAATATATGGCAGAGGTAAGAAGCGCTCTGAAGAAAAAGAAATCAGGGTACGAAAAGAGCCATGGGTGGAGGATTGCTGGTGTAGACAGGGTGGGGAGAAAAATCCTCCACGACGGTGTAACGTTGGAGCAAAACTGAGACTTGCGAGAGGGAGACAGCGACTACTTAGGGGAAGAGTGTTCAAGGAAGAAAGGACAGCAGAGGCGCAAGCTTGGAGGTGCATGCAGACTCGGAATTTTTAAAGAAAAAAAGGAGAAACAGAGGGCGTGGGGGGAGGGTGAAAGAAATGGAAGATGAAGTCAGAAAAGTAGTGTGGTGCCAACTCAGGCTCTGGTAAGCTCTGGCAAGGACCTGCGGCTTTTTATTTTAGTAAGATGAAAGCACGGGGAAATTTCAAGCAAGATGCGGCTCGACCTTAGTTCTGTTTCTAAAAGCTCACTCTTGCTGCTCTGAGGAGAGCATAGGTTTGTCAGTGAGGAAGCAGGCACACAGAGAAGCGGCTACTGCCGTGGTCCAGGTGAAAACTGGTAGCCGCAGTTCATCCTGGGGTGACTGCCGATGCAGGGAAGTGAAAATTATGAACACGGGAAACTCTTTGGAGGAAGTTTGCTATAGATGAGAAAAGAGAAATTGTTAATTCAGTGGAGGGAGTAGTGTGGTCAATAGATAATTACTACTAGGATATATTACAGCATATGTTACACTGATGGGAAAGATTCAGTTAAGAGGAAAATATTGATGATATAGGATTGAGAGGGGCTAATTGCCATCTCCTTTAGTAAACGAGAGAGGGTGCTATCCAGGATGCAAAAAGATGGAGTGTCCTTTGTGGACAGACAATTTAACTATTGTGGTGGTCAAGGATGGGTACTTGGGTGCAGATGCAAGTGGGCAGTAGATTATGTGGTCCAATCATATAGACAGTCTCTTTGGCATCCCATAATTGGGGAGAAGAGAGGAGAGTGATGTGGTTAGAAATCATCTCAAGTGTGTAAGAGCTACTTGACTGAACGGAGACAGCAGGCTAGCTAGGCAGCACTAATGGGCCTTTTGGTATTCTGGGTGTTGAGTATAAAGTGAGATCAATCAGCATTAATATGTGTGAGTGTGAATGCAAACAATTCTTATAATAATGGACCATAGAATAAACCAACTAAGGAAGGAAGAGAGGACATAAGTGGTTAGCAATGGACAGTGAAAAGGGTAGGACCAAGGGTTCAAAGAATTATCAAAGCAGGAAAACTTGAAGAAGTGACCTGGAGAAAAAGATGGTGATTAAGGAATGAGATACCCGAAACTGGGGTTTTGATGGTGGCACAGTGTTTGGTGTGACCATGGGAAGGCATGGCTGTGCTGAGCTAGAAGATACAATCACAGGAAGTATTCTATTCCTCTTAGAAGGGGAAAATGACTGTGAGACATTAGGCAATTCACAGGATCTTTGGAAAGGCCAAAGAATCGTTGGAGGCTGTCCATCCAGAGCAATACCCAAATTACAATGAAAGCATTGCTAACAGGACACAGTTTTCCACTGTTGCTGGGAACCCCAGACTTTCCTATGTCGATCCAAAGGTGCGACTACTGAGACCCACATAATACTGGCTATCTCCCAGTCACCCCACCAGAAAAATGGATTCTGCGCTGTGCCTCCTTCTTCCTGCAATATGTTTCCTAATGAAAATCTTGCTTGAGAATGTCTGATGGGAAAAATCTAGATCAAATCCTTGAGCCCTAGTTGTAAAGGAAGTTTGAAAATTAAGTCTCTGACATTCACCTTTGAGACTGAGGTCTCATAAGGGGAGATATTCCCCAAACACAGAAGCGTATTCAGGAGATGCTGGGCAACCAACACTACAACAAATGCAAACTACAGGGATTGACCTGTTTGCTATTTAATTCCAGCACTTGTCACAATTTTCAATGACTAAATGGATACATAAATGACTAATTACTTTTTGTACATTCAGCCATTTGTATCTCCTTGTTTTGATCCCTGGCCCCCACCTTAAGCTCTGCAAAGAATATAAACTAAACCGAGAGTATTTTAGAACATTAAAATACTACCTTAATTCTCAGGGATTGTTCTGTACATTAAGATCTTCTGGGGACCTGGGTCATCTGAGCTCCTGTTCATTTCAACACAACTGTCCTAAGAAAGTGCTAGATCTCTAGTAATGTTTGAGAATATAGAACAGAGTTAGCATTCATTAAACAGATATTTATCGAGTTGCTACTACAGTTAGATATTCTACTAGGTGTTGGGCATACAGCAATAAACAAAAAAGATAAAAATTCTCCTGATGGCATTTACAATTCTAGAAAAGGCCATGCCTCAATATGGAATTACTTTTAAGAGATTACAAAATTAAAATTTGTTTGTGGTATGACAGAAATGCATAAGAAGAAAATAAAGTCACCTGTAATAGCACTAATGCAACTCTTGTGCTTTTTGATACATATTCTTGTAGTTTTTCCTAAGTGTAGAAACATAAATATTTTATTACAAAAACAGAATGTTACTTAAGTATACAGTTTTCTATCTCACTTTTATTCACTTGGTATTAGTTTATGAATACTTTCCTATATCATTATGCAGTTTTTATAACATTTTTAAATGTGTACATATTATTCTGACATGAAAAACTACCATAACCAGGCCCCTTTGGTTGATCATTGACATCGTTTCCAATTTTTCATTACTATAAACAATGCTGCAGTGAACATCCGTGTGTGTACCTATCTGCACATTTATCTGATTATTTCTTCAGAATAATTTCATAAATGTGAAATTACTAGGTCAAAGAGTAACCATATTTTAAGATTGTTAATCTATATGCCAAACTCCCCTCCAGAAAAAAATTGTACCAATTTCTTTCTCAGCTGCAGTGTGTATGAGCGTCTATTTCCTACACTGTAACAGATTCTAATTTTTGATTGTTAGTCAACTACTGATGATTCAGCCGGTGACTCTCACAGGAGGGAGAAAGGTAGTTGGGCTGCTGTCACCAGATGATAAGTCAACAGATTTTTCGATATGCACCGTTTATCTACAAGGATTACCCTCTACCCAGTGGGATCCTTATATGTTTCATGCTGATAGGAATGCCTAAGAAACTTGGGAAGGATGAAAGGAAAAGAGGAGACCAAATGTGTCAGGAAAACTCACTCTTATCATTATTACCAATCCATCTTTTCATTAACAAACAATATTAATTACAGTGAAAAATATATTTAAATCATGTTGGTACCGACACGAACGATGTAGCTCCACAGATGTGTTTGTACCTGGTACACAGTGCTATCGAAGGTATAGAGAAACATAGTTGAAATTACATATTATGCATAATTAAATAACAAACGCTGACCAATTGAGAAAGTATGTTCCGTCTCTTGGAATGTCCACATCCTATCTAGACACAATCTGCAGAAACCAAAGAAGAAGTAATATTTCAGCAGATAGCCATTTTTCCTACGTTTGTTCAACTTCCCAAACTGTATTAGTTAATACTTACTGGCGTACACCAAGTATCAGAAATCTCACAGGCATGAGCTTACTCATTCCAAATAATGATGTTGGGATTAAGCTCCCCATTTTACTGTTAAGATCCAAATAGGCTGATGAAAGTTATGGCGAAGAAGTGATAGATTCTGGACTTGAAATCAGCTTTATCTGACTCCAAAGCCCATATGTAAGGTTAAGCTTTATGTCAAACTGTCTCCTGAGATGTGGCCAATCACCACTCAACACCAGAAACGAGAGGAAGTTCCAGTGAGACAACCCCAGAGGTCACTTACCACTAATTCCGGATTAGTCTCTCCTGATTCAGAAATCTGTGCTACAGAAGATCCTAAGGAATTTCAAGAGCCAAACTGAGCCTGTGCAAACTGGGAAAACCTCGCAGAGTACACAGCCCTTTATTGTTGTCATCAGTGCTGGCAGGACTCCATCTCTCTTCCTGCATGGCCTAAACCCATACCATGGCCTTTTACCTCCCCATACCAGGAGAGCCGTTCACAACCAGCACAAAGGTTAGAAAGCCCCCATCCCCAATCACAAGCGATGCCTCTGCATCTTTATAGATGCACCGAATAGGTGCCAGTTGTGATCTGTACCCAGGCTCCTAGTCATAATCCTCTAGTTTCCTGCCCTACCGCCTGGCTTGAACTTGTACTCATTGAACAAAGCCTAGTTAGACTCCAAACTCCAAACTCCGCTTCTGGCCTCCACTATGGCCTCTGCCTTTCCCAGAAACCACACTTTCTCCAGCTCTGTATATCGTTCCCTTGCTAGCATGCCAATTGTGCCTTTGTCTCAGCAGAGCCAGATCTTTACATATATTCTTTAGAAGATGGAAGTTTACTCTGGAGTTCCTTAGGATTCAGACTGAGCATCTTCTGGATGAGAGTATGGAGCTAAATAAATTTCTATAAATTTCCTCCTTTAACCTTCATAACAATTCTAAGGAATAGATCCTTATTTCACCAGTGAGAATACTAAGGCACATGCGGATTAAGTGATTTCTCTAGCTTTTACATAATGGAGCCAAGATCTGAATCCAGGTCTTCTAAATCCAAACCAATGTTTTTCTACTTTACAATATTGAGATGGAACCACTCACACAGGCCTAAACACCTTTCGAAACAGAAGTGGTTCCTTTCCATGGTTCCACTTAGTAATTTTCAGCTGAACAAATAATCCCCACATCCTGCCCCTGTGCGTCCCTCTCCCACAGCACCACGACAAAAGATGGACCCATGAATCAGATAGGCAGCCATCACCCTGTACCTGATCTATATTGTCACATATGAAGCACAATTAATGAATAGAAGCAGATCTAGCCAATGCTTAACAATAGATGGAGGAGTTAATTGACCTATGCAAAACTTAAAGTGCACAGAGAAAGTATAAAAGTGTAAAAAGCATCTTACTGCCTATCTTATACCCTACATGGTCCCCTCAGCAAGATATGTCATCCCAACATGAGTCCCATGCAAAGGAATCCCAATTAGTAAGAGACCTTAGGCATCTCAACATGTAAAATCGCATTCAAAAGGATTGTGATTATATAACATGCCATATTTTTCCCCTAAAAAAAAAGAGACAAAGAAAAATTCTGCTTTATAGCTCTTGCTTAATTGCCCTTATAGACTAATCAGGAAAGAGAATGATGCTATCTCCTCTCTCTAACCTTTTGATCTGCTCTGTACTAGGGTTTATTTCATTTTCTCAAAACCACAAAAAGAATAAAACAACGTGATCAAGGCCGAAGTCACCCCCTTTGCAGTTTTCTCTGCCTTGACGCAGTTCTTACTGCTAAGTCGGATCATCTAAGATTTCTAGTTAATAAGTCACAGAGTTACTACTGCTGACTTTTACAGAATTTCTTAACAAAATTCCCCTTTATTTAGGTAAACAATGTTTTTCTTAAACGCGTTGCGGCAGTGGTGTTAACTGATTACAGTGAGAATTCTAGTTTGCACTAAGATAGTGTGACCACTCTATCAACACACACAGGTCTTGCAGTTGACATAGCTAGTTTAGAGCAAAAGACGAGTCAGTTTCTGGGACAGTCATTATGCCAAGCAGAATCTTACTGGAAATTTACTAGGCTTTGAGTAGACATTGTGCTGTACTACGAATACGAATACTATTAGTTCTTAAGTTTACACTTAAATTGTATAATCACTGAAGAATCTGCAGGAGTTACTTAGAAAACAAATGTGACAGCATTTATCATATTGATCCTTGTCTATAAACAAAGAACTTGTATCTTTCCTTTCTGCTGCATTTTCTTAAATGTCATTCAGCATTAACCAGAGAAATAAAATAACATTTTCAGAAAAGGGATTAGCATTTAGGTTGTCACTAGGCATTTTAAGACGTGGAGGAAATAGCCTTCAGTCCCTGTCTGGGGGAATAGAGAAGGGACTTTACCAAAGTTCGTGCTTCCCTTAGTCGAGAAAATATTCTATATTACGAGTCTTTCCTCTAACAACAGAGAATGGTCACTTGCTTACCTGTTTTCTTCTGATAGAATAATCTTTTCTACAAGTTTCAATCAATGAAAAGCGCTATCCTTCTAGAATTACAGAATTTTTTTTATAATGAATGGACGTTGGTGATTAGTGAATCTCCATGTGATGGACTAAGGCCCAAAGAGACAAATATGCTTATTCTACTTTTCTTTTACTAAATAGGCGATTTTCCTAATCTTACCAGCAGCCTATTGAAGATGTCTTCCAAGAAGAAAAAGGGAACAATAAATCACAAACGTGGTCAATTATTGTTCACTAACGTATTGTGCTTGAATAAGAGAACATTAGATTAAAAATTGCTTTTCTTATCACTATCTTTTGTTGGACATTTCACTTGATAAAAGAGAAAATGTCTTTTGTGCTATTTGTCCACAATTCTTCACATCAATATAGCTATGCAAGTCAAATTAGTTGCCTAATTAGAATTGGAAGAGATGGATGTATTTTAAATGGCTCGAAAATATATTATGGGACATGTAAATTTTTCTTCTTCCTTGATTCCAAATTTCTGTTTGTAATTGGAAACTGCCAGAGGTTACGTCAAGAAGATTTTAGAATTCTCTCATGATCCTTTCACAGCACAGACAACCAAGGTAAGTACTTTCTCCCATTCGCAAATTTGGTCAGAACATTGCTTCTTTATTATCCTGGAGAAATGAAATAAAAACATGTTTTAGGTCAGGATGGTTCTCTGTTCTCTCATCTTTCCTTTCAAAGAAAGTTTTCTCTTCCTTTCTTAATTTACTCCATTTATCTGTACTATAAAAACTATTCCTTCTTACTTTTTATGACAGTTTAATCCCTCAGGCCTCTCCCTAGTTTCTTCAATTAACCTCTCCATATTGGTCTTATGCTTCTAACTTCAAAAAGGCTCAGGTTACTCTTACCTTAAATAAACTTTTACCAATTATGTTCCATAATTTAGCAACAACCTCTTTCTAGTAATTCTAAGTGGCATTTTCTAACTGATCTTGATCTATTCCTTTCTAGAGATTCTTTTGTGCTTTGATCTCAGTGATGATGAATAATCTTAAATTTTTTCCTACTCTTCTCTCTTTGATTGGCTTTGCTATCTCTTACATTCCTCAGTTGCGTTTCTCAGAACTCTGCTCTTAGTTCTTTAATCTTCAATCTTTCTTCTGAGTCATTCAATGATTTAAATCACTATCTTCAACTATCCCTTCTATATAGAAGATTCCTATGTTATTCATATAAGACCAACCTCTAAGTTTTTGGATTGCTCATGCAATGATCCCACCTAGGTGTTCCTGGTCAGTTGCCTCTCTGGGTCAGCTCTCCTATAATTGGCTCATTCTATCCATGAAGACCTGGGAATCCTTCACCAGATCCTCTGTGTTCTGGCTAATAGATGAAAAAGAGAGATGGGGCATAAATTATGCAAGAATTTTGTATTTCCTTTTGGTTTGTTTCTTTGTTTTGGGCCCAGTTTGGAAGTTACACCCATCACTTTGAGCCTACGTTATATTGGTCAAAACTCAGTGATATTGTTACACCTAACGTGAAGGAAGGCTCAAGTGTGGAGTCAAGATATACCAACAAGGAAATGGAAAAGAATCCTAGAAAATGCATAGCAGTCTCTGCCATGGCTCCCAAATCTCCGTCTCCAGCTCTGTCTTACACCTGAGCAAGCTCTCTATTCAATGATGCTACAGGACATCCAGGCGTGGTTTTCTTATATTCTCCCCCAGCCCAATAAGTTCAAAATTGACTTCATCACAGATTTATAGCTTCATACAATCCAAGTTTCGTTGTATAGGTGAGGAAAATAAGCATCAGAGGGATTAAATGAAGTGCTAAAGGCCATCCAGATAGTTAGGGCCAGGTGCTAAAGCAGAAACCAAGTCTCATGATTTCCGCTTCCATCCTGTGTCCAGCACAATATGTGAGTTCACTGCCCTGCATTTATTTCATTCCCTTTCTCATTCTTCCCCTCTCACACACACTTTTTCCACACTCTCTCCCTCCTTTTCATTCTTTCTTTCTAGTTCTCTCAATCTCTTTCTATTATTGTCTGTATTTCTCACTCTTTTTTCCAAATGGCTTCCCATTCCTGAAAATCTGTTTATCCTTCAGTTTCCATTAGTTTTCTAGTATCTCAAGCTAAAAGCTTCAAGTAATATTGAACATTTCCTTCTCTTTCATCCCTGATTACAATTCCTATCCCTTCATTTTTTAATTTTTATGGCATTTTAATTTTTCTTATCTTTCATCACCCCTCATCATTCCACAACTACATTATTGTAACATTTTTTACATAGACACTTACTTTTGACCCTCTCAATTTCATCATGCCCTTTACTGCCATACTCATCTTCAAAACATCATGTCAACCTAAAATGGATACCTATTGTCAACAAATTATTTGATTTCATCATATATGTATATATATGTATATATATATGTATATATATATAAAATAATTTCTTTATTCATCCTTTGATCAATAGACATTTAGGTTCTTTCCATGTCTTGGCTATTGTGAATAGTGCTTCAATGAATGTAAGAGTGTAGATATCTCTTTGAGGTACTGACTTCATTTCTTTTGGATATAAATCTAGAACAAGGATTGCCAGAACACATGGCAGCTCTACTTTTAACTTTTTGAGGGATCTCCATACTCTCTTCCATAATGGCTGTACTAATTTACCTTCCCACCAAGAGTGTGCAAGGGTTCCCTTTTCTCTACATCCTCAAAGCTTCTCTTTTTTCTTTTTAATAATAGCCATCCTAACTGTGTGAGGTGATATTTCTTTGTGGTTTTGATTTGCATTTCCCTGATGATTAGTGACATTGAGCATCTTTTCATGTACCTTTGGCCATTTGTATACCTTCTTGGGAAAAATGTATATTCAGGTCCTTTGCCCATTTTTTAATTGGATTATTTGCTTTTTTTGCTATTGAGTTGTATGAGTTCCTTATAATTTCTGCACATTAGTCTCTTTTAAGATGTATGGTTCGCAAATATTTTCTCATAATCCACAGGTCACTTTTTCATTTTGTTGATTGTTTCCTTTGCTATGCAGTAGCATTTTAGTTTGAGCTAATCTTATGGACATTTTTGCCTCTGTTTCCTGTGCTTTTGGTGCCATATCCAAAAAATCATTGCCAAAGCCAGTGTTGAGGAGCTTTTTCTATTTTTTCCTGGGAGTTTTATGGTTTCTGGTCTTATGTTTAAGTTTTTAATCGATTTCAAGTTAATTCTGGTGTATGGTGTAAGATAAAGGTTCCAATTTCATTCTTTTGCTTGTGGATATCCAGTTTTCCCAACACTATTTATTGAAGGGACTCTCCTTTTCCCCTTATGTATTCTTGGCACCCCTGTTGAAAATTAGTTGACCATTTATGCTTGGGTTTATTTCTTGGCTTCCAGTTCTGTTCCATTGATCTATGTGTCTGTTTTATGTTAGTACCACACTATTTTGATTACAGTAGCTTTGTAATATATTTGGAAATTGGAAATTGTGACACCTCAAACTTTGTTCTCTTTTCTCAAGATTGCTTTGGCTATTTGGGGTCTTTAGTAGTTCCATATGAATTTTTGAAATTTGTTTCTATTTATGTGAAAAATGACATTGGAATTTTAATAGGGATTGTGTTCAATCTGTATATCACTTTAGGTAGTATGGACAATTTAATAATATTAATTCCTCCAATTCATGAACATATGATATCTTTTGATTTCTTTGTGTCTTCAATTATTTTCATCAAAAACTTATAATTTTCAAGGTACAAATATTTTACCTCCTTGATTAAATTTTTTCCTAAGTATTTTATTCTTTTTGATGGTATTGTAAATAGGATTGTCTTCTTGATTTCCTTTTTTTGATAGATTGTTGTCGGTGTAAAGAAACCCAACCGATTTTTATATGTTGATTTTGTATCCTGCAACTTTACTGAATTTGCTGATTAGTTCTAATAGCTTTCTATGGAGTCTTTAAAGTTTTCTACATATTTGGATCATGTCATCTGCTAAGAAGATCATTTTAATTTTTCCTTTCTGATTTGGATGCCTTTTATTTCTTTTTCTTATCTGATTGCTTGTGCTAGTACTTCCAGTGCTATGCTGAATAGAAGTGGTGAGAGTAGACATCCTTGCTTTATAACAGATCTTAGAGGAAAAGCTTCCAGTATTTGCCATTGATTATGATGATAGTCGTGGGCTTTTCATAAATGGCATTATCATGTTTAGGTAAGTTCCTTCTATACCTATTTTGTTGATAGTTTTTATCATGAATGAATGTTGAATTTTGTGAAGTACTTTTTCTGTATCTGTTGAGATGATCACGTGGTCTTTATCTTTCATTCTGTTAAAGTGGTGTATCACATTGATTGATTTGTGTGTATTAAACCAACCTTGCATCCCATGGAAAAATTCTGCTTGGTCATGTTGTATAATCCTTCTTATGTGTTGTTAAATCTGGCTTGCTAGTATTTCACTGAGGATTTTTGCAGCTATGTTCATCAGAGATATTGGCCTGTATTTTTCTTTTCTTGTAGTGCTTTTTTCTAGTTTTGGTATCAGGATGATGCTCACCTCATAAGGTGAGTTTGAAAGTATTCCCTCTACTTCTATTTCTTGGAAGAGTTTAAGAAGGATTGGTATTAATTCTTCTCTTAATGTTTGGTAGCATTCAGTCATGAAGACATCTTGTCCTGGGATTTTTTTATTGGGAGGTGTTTTATTAGTACTTCAATCTCCTTATTTTTTATTACTCTGGTAAGCCTTTCTAGTTCTTCTTTCGGTCTTGGTAGGTTGTATGTTTCAAGGAATTTATCTATTTCTTCTAGGTTGAGGTTACTTCCTAAGACTCTCCAAATACAGACGTCTACTCTTTTTGCTAATAAAATATATGCATAGTCCAAGGCATTCATTCATTCAACATAGTATTCAAGCACTGTGTGGTACATAGTCTTTGTCTTCTAGTAACTTAAATTTTGATGAGGATGCCTATATTAAAACCAACCAATATTAAAGAAAATGACTACTTTTCTAGAAGAAGTTTGTATAAGATACACAAGGCATAAAGGAAAGTCTCAAAACAATTGCCTGGAGAAATTAAGAAACCTATGTTTGATATGATTTGTTTGTGGCGAAAAATGCAGACAATTTTACAAGCATAGATTAAAGATAGAGATATATGAAAAAAATACTCTATTCAAGAAAGTGTTAGTGGTTCTATACAATTAAATATTGGGTACAAGGAAGAAAGTGATGTTAAATGAGACTGGAGTGGTACATAAGAGGCTAGATCACGAACCACCTTTTATGCCATGTATCAAAATTAACTCTTTGAACCTAAAGGCAATGAGGAGTCAATGATTGCTATAAGGAATAGAGTAATACGATCTAACTAGAGGCTAGAAAATTAAAGCTGGTGGTGACAAGGAAGTTGAACTGGACAGACTACAGTGGAAGAAGGGAGATAAAGTAGGAGCCTACTGTAAAAGTCTAGACAAAAGATTCAAAACCTGTACTATGGAATAGAGATGTATCCTATCATCTACAAAGATGGACAATGTAAGAGATAATTAAGATAAGGAACCAATAAATCCTAATGGCTGACCATATATAGCTATAGGAGAGAGAGAGAGGATTCTAAAGCAACACCATGTGTCTAGTTTGGAGGGTGTTCCAGGGCCCAAAACTTGAGCACACGAGGAGAAGGAATTTTGAGGCAAAGATAAAAGAGGTTAATTCTGGATGCTTTGAGTGCAAATGTCAAAATCATATAAATGGTGATGAAGGAACTGGGAGAAGAAATTACCTAGAGTGAACAAGCAAAATTTGAAGAATATCTAGATATAAAAAAAAGAGCTCACAAAAGACTCAAATAAGTGGCCAATGAGTTACTAGGAAATCAAATGAGTTTCAAAATGAAGAACCGATATGGTCAAATACCATAGGAAGGTTAATTAAAATGAGACATTCAGAATCCCTGCTGCATTTGACACTTTAAAATACCGTTGGCCTTTATTGTTGTCATTTCCATTGAATGGTAAGGACAGAAGCCCTGTGGCAAACACTGAATAGAGAGGGGAAGATGAAAAAGTAGATACAGCATAGAGAAAAAAGGAGCTAACTTTGAAAGGAAGAAAGGAGCAATTCAGTGCCAACTCTTAGGAAATGAATGAAGCCTTCTCCACCTTCTCCTGCCCACGAAAATCTTTTCCTTCCTTCTCAGAACTTATATCACAGTCAGAAACTCGCCCCTTCTTTCCTACACCTATTTGTAACATGTCACAGTCACAGAGTAGCTGCACGTAAGGTGGCCCCTTTGCACACAGTTCCCTGCAATTTAGCACTTCACTGTGATATAATTATTTCATGGCATTTATGTCTCCCAGCTCAGTCTCTTTCACACAGAAACTGTTGATTGATTGATTGATTCATTCATTCATTCATTTATGAAACTGATATTTATTGAGTGCTTACTATGTACCAGACATTATTCCAGGTGCTAGGACTATAGAACTGAACAAAATTGGTAGAAATACTGCCTTCATGGAGTTTAAAGTCTAGTCAGGGAGACAGAGAATCTAAAAAAGATAAATAACTAGCATGTATAAAATGTTTGCACGGTGAGAACCTGCCTAGTATGGTAGCTAAGAGAACAACCTACAGAGCCAAGAGACCAGAGTTTGAATCCATCTTGACAATGGGCAAGTCACTTAACCAATCTTGGTTCCAGTTTTCTCATATGTAAAATGGGACTAATGATGTTGTCAAGATCAAAGGGGTGTTATGATCACTAAATATGTTAATATTTCTTCAGTGTCTAGAACAGTGCTTTGTTGTTAGAAAGTCCCATCTAAGTGCTTATTAAATAGGTAAGTGTTAAGGGAAACAATAAAGTAGGGAAGAAGGAGAGATAGGAGGTTTTAGAATTATAGATCAGGTAGCCAGACCATTCCCCACTGGAATGGTAATAATTAAGCAGAGTTGAAGGAAGTCAGACAGCAAATTATTTTGGTATCTTAAGAAGAACATTCTATCAGAGGAAACAGTAAATACAAAGATCTTGAGGCAGGAGTTTGCCCAGTGTGTCTGAAGAACTCTAGGGAGGTCAATGTGACTAGGCTAAAGCGTAGTGCGAGACGGTGAGAGTCAGACAAAACCAGAGGAGGAATAGGAGAGATCGATAAGGTGTTATTGGAGAGTTTGGAGTGCAGGAATATTAGGCTTTTTGATTGTCATTGACGTAGGTCCATTCTAGTTTGAAATGAGGCAAGAAACCATTTATGAGGCCTTTGCAGCATATCAGATGAAAGATGTTGGTGGCTTTGACCAGAAATGGAGTGGTGGGATGGTGAAAGGTGGTCAGATTTGAGATATATTTTAAAATTAGAGTCAATAGACTTTGTTATTGTCAGATTATATGTGTAGGATGAGAAAGAGATGACTCCAAGATTATTCAACAATGTTAGCTTAAGCAACTGGAAAATAGAATTACAATTAAAAGAGATGAGAACTATTATAGGAAGAGTAGTTCGAGGAGGAAGATGAGGAATGTAACTTTGGATACGTTAAGTGTGATACAGTTGTTTCTCCAGGCTGAGATGTAAAACACACAGTTGAGTCTAGAGTTGAAAGAGAAAGCCAGACTGAAAATGTACACTTGGGAGTTATCAGTGATAGAAAGCAACGAGAGCCATAAGAGTAGATAAAATAATCTAGACAGTGAATGTAGTTTAATGAAAGAGAGAGAGAGAGAACATATCCAAGGACTGATCCCTGGAGTGCTTAAAGGTCTAAACAGAAACCAGCAACGAATAGGAGACAGAGAAGGAGCAGTTAGTGAAGTGGAAAGAAAACCAAGGGAATCTGGTGTCCTGGAAGTCAAGTGAAAAAAACATTTCAAGGAAGAGGGCGTGATCAACTTTGTCAAATGATGACAATAGGTCAGCTAAGAAGGGAACCAAGAATTATGAGTTATCTTTAGAAACTTAAAGGTCTTTGGTGAACTTGAAAAGATGAATTTCAATGGGGTCATGGGAGCAAAATCTTGGAATCAAGAGACAATGGAAAAGAAGAATTAGAGAGAGTGAATGTAATTTTTTTCAAGAAGATTTATTATAAAAACAAGTAAAGTAGTAGGTTGGTAGATGGAAAATTCAGCAGATAAAGAGAAGTTAGATTTTTTATGGGAAAAATATTTTTATGCTAATTGGAAAGTTCCAGTAGAGAAAAAAATAAGGCAAGAGAGCCATACATTTACTTCCCATTGGATCCTGGAGCCCATCCTTTCCCTTCGAATTATACTTTTCCTACTGCTCCTGTCCACCTACTAATTTACTCAGTCCAATCATCAAAAATCCAAATCCAAAGCATGTTTTCCTCTGCTTTTCTGCCATTAATTTTACTATCACCCTCTCATTTGTTTGTCAAGAAATTTTGAAATCATGTGAATCTTTTCCTAGAACATTACCTCTACCCCTCTCCTTACATGAAGACTGGATTTTCCATGATAGTGCCACTTCCCCAGAAACTCATGCAAGTGGAGGATGCTCATGGTCTCAGGCTCACTTTGATCAACTGGTCAACCTTGAATCCTTTATCTGACTACTCTCTAGGACCCCTTGGACAATCACTTTGACTATATCATTGTTACCATAAGCTTAAATTCTCTTTTTTCCCTTGTTGTTCTGCCACTTACCTCCAGCACTGCAACTGCTAGTTAGACCCAGGATAAAGGTTTGCAATCTCAGCTGAACTTCCATATCACTCAGAAATCATTTTACTTATTCTCATTCAACACTTTTTTCCATAGTCTGCAGTGGCTGTTCAAATCTCTCAGGTTCCTATTTTCATGTCTCCCTCTCATTCTACGATTATTGGGTTCACTCATTAAACTTTTACTGAGGCCCTGACACATGTTTGTCTCTACTTGGCAGTCGTTATACAAAGGTCCTTGACTTCAAAGACCTCATTGTCTTACAAAAGGGAAAGAATGAATCTAAGAGAAATAATGGAGCAGAGAAGGATATGAACAGAATCAAACAAACAAAAACAACCTCTAATACAATTTGGTTCATCTTTTAATAGAGATATTAAATTAAGTGAGCACAGAAGAATGAATAACTCTGCAAGAGAAAGTCAGGGAAAGTCTGACAAAAGAGGTGGTATTAGGTCTGGGAGTTAAAGGATAACCAGAAGTTTTACAGGTTCCATGAGAAGAGATTGGATAGAAGGGAATTTCTATCTATCTAAGGGAAGAAAATGAGGCATAAAATCATGGCTTTCTCATGAAATAATCATTGAATTTAATGTTCCTGGAGTGCATAGTACAAGCCAAGGAGTTTGGACCTCTTTAGGAATTTGAGAACCATGAAAGCTCTTTGCCAAGAATGTGTAGAGACACGAATGTGTCTAAGAAATACTACTGGGAGTTACATGGAACACAGACAGAAGAAGAGAAGAAACTCTATGTAGTTAGGTGGAAACTATGGCAATCATCTAGAAAACAAATGATAAAGGTCTCTAGAGCAGTGTTGTCAGAGAAAAAGAAAAGGAGTGTGCTTGGTAAATTTTGATGAATATACAATTGAAAAGATTTGCTGATGGATTGGATTTAGGGAGCTATGACGGGAGAGGAGTTAAACTTGACTTTGATACTTTTAGCTTGGGTAATTGGGTGTATAGCGGAGTATCAATTAAGATAATGAACATAGGAAGCTTTGAAATAGAAGGAATGGGAAAACAACAAACAGGTTGGGTTTGAGATGCCTGTAAAACATCCAGGTACATATGTTCAGTAAACATTGGGAAATTCAGATCTAGAGCTTCTGGAAGATATTGGGGCTGGAGATATTTATTTAGACACCATCAGGATGTAGGTGCAAATTAAAGTTGGAACAGTGGACTAAATCCTCTGAGAGAGTGTCAAGTAAGAAAAAAGAGGATACCATGAAAAAGATATACACTTTGAAGGCAGGTAGTGTTGTATCCAGAATATAGTCTCTTAACCATCTATACTTGCCACCTATTTCCTCAATCTTATTAACCAATAAAAACTGACAAGACTTAGCTCCTAAGCTTAAATCTTTAGAAGTACTAGCCCCCAGCTTTTTTTCTCCTAGCTTTCTTCTCCTTTTTAACTTTTTGAAAAAAATTATTTATATTTTCAAAGAATGTTAGATGATTTCTTCAAGTTTCTCTTCTACGATAGCTGGCAGAAATGTCCAAGTTGTTGCATAGTCAAGAATTTTTTAATCGTTTGCTCATAGTAACACAGTTAAATTTGAAGATTCCACGATTTTAGTCCCTTATCATCCATTTTGTTTTTCTAAGGGGCACAAGCACTTTATTCTCAGAAGTTAGCTCTGGCGTGTGGTAGATACTGCAGGGCTAACATTCGCCAAGTGATTCTTCAATATTCCAGCACATTTAACACTCCATGTTGCCTCGTGTCTACTCTAGATGCCCGGGACTTTGTGCAGCTTTTTTGCTATCAATTTTCTGGATAAATTCACCCGTGTCACAAGGTATATAACCACAAAACGACTCCTCTTTTTTTTTTCAAGAAGACATACAAAGTTTACACCCTTGAATAAAGTGCACAGAGGTTACTCATAGAAACAGTATGGCTGATTCAGCAATAAATTGTGAGTTGAAGCAAAGAGCCAAAATAAGAACCACTGCAGTCTTGAATTCGGATATTTTTAGGCTTTCATTTGAGCACATTCAGGTGAGATACCATTCTTATTAATGGATAAGAAAGTTAATTGATCTGTATTATGCCTGAAAGTGGCCAGAGAAAATGGAAAATAAGGGTACTCATTCTATGCCCCACTCATATATTTAAGCTCTCTCTATGTACTTTTGACTTACGCCATCAGCACTTCATATACAGATAACTCATTTTAAAATTGAAAGGGTTATAGAGTTATAATTTTCATAATTTCTCCTCACTAATGCTTTATATATTACGTTTAAAACACCCAGTAAAATACATCCCAAGGATTTCTGTACCTTAAAAACTTTATAGAAATTTCTTAGCCAGTGACTAAAATGCTGGCCTATTTGTGATTGAATATAACAACTGCTGAATGAGGTAAACAATAAAATTATTCTTATGTGAATGCACTCAAGGATTTCTCAACCCTTTACGTATTTTAAGAATTTCAAAAATATTTTTAAATCTGAAATTGAGGTCTGGGTTCTCACTGATTCTTAATCTAAATAATCTGGTATCACTGGCAGATTTTGCACTTCAGCTCTCTCTCCCCCTGCTTCTCCCTCCACCCTTCCCAGATGGTAAATATCCTGGAACACTCTAGTCACAGCACAGTCTTCATGGTGTCCACTTACCTTTCACCGTACAGAGAGTGACCATAGATTCTTAGTCTTTGTTTTCTTGTCTATAAGCACTTTTGTGGTTCTTTTTTTTTATTTGATGAAGATTAGCCCTGACCTAACATCTGCTGCCGATTCTCTTCTTTTTGCTGAGGAAGACTAGCCCTGAGCTAACATCCGTGCCCATCTTCCTCTACTTTATACGTGGGACACCTGCCACAGCATAGCTTGCAAAATGGTGCCATGTCCGCTCCCGGGATCCAAACTGGCAAACCCCGGGCCACCGAAGCAGAACATGTGAACTTAACCACGTGCCACTGAGTTGGCCCCCTATAAGCAGTTTTTAATCCCTAATAGTACCTTCAATCTCTCATTTTATTTTATGATTTAATCTTTTAAAGCTTTAGGAAAATTCTGTTAAAGTTTTCATCAATTGTGTCTTGGTAACTTTTTTTTTTTGCATTTAAAGTTTTTCAAAACAGTCTTGCAGGTTAGAGAAGCGAAATTATTTTAGATAAGATCTGTTATCTCTTACTTGTGAATAGTTACCTAGCTGTGTTTGGTAACCAAATTCTACTTGTGGCACTGTGATTTTGCAAACATATCCATGAGGGATGGGGAGAAGCAATGGTGGGTTGATTATTGAAGAGCACAGACTCTATGAAGACTCAAGGCTCCTTCTGCACTATTTTCAGGATCAGTGATTTCAATATTATGTGATCAGAAATTCCTTCCTGCCAGGATTTTGCCTTCCTTTCCAGAAGATACTGTTTCTCCACCCACACTGAACAACAACATTCCCTTCCTTCACCGACAGCTGTACATCTTTCAGTCCTTGTGTTGGATGTCACAAGCCTCTTTCACGTGACTCCCTCTCTTCCTGCCGTTGCCTGGAGAATGTGGAGGAGAACAGAATTCTCTTAGTCACTCACAAGGGCTCAAATGACAAATGAATTTTTCTACCCCTGCTGCTCTCTAAACTTTGGGAAGTATCTAGTGAACCATTAGCCATTTCATGATATTCAACTTGGGTAACCATGCTGGGAACACTTGCAATTTAAAGCCTTTTAAAATATAGGGTTATGGGTTATATTGTGTCTAGTTCTATTACATTTTTCTACCATATTTCCATTTTATTGTGCTATTAATAATTTATTTTCTTTATTTTTATCATCACATTATAATAATTGTTATATTTCCATTATTGTTTTCTTATTTCTTTTTATAATGATTGTAAAATTAATAAAATCTTTGACACTGTTTGGGAGGTCAACAGGGTTCCCAAAATGCCCTCTGCAATCTTGTCATTATGCATACCTTGCTTAAGTTCTATTTGGGCATCTCCTGAACATATAATAGTGGACAATGGGTTGCTCAGTCAATTCATTATTTTTTTAATCTGTAAATTGTTCATAATATATAAATCTAGCTATCAGATAGTGGTGTTTAGAAAAGGAAACCTTTTTTCCTGGCAACATAAAAAGGCCATCATTGCTAAGAAAAATAAAGATATATGTGGAAACTAAATACCTCAAAGATATTATTTAATGACGTCTAAATACAGTCACACCATATAATATTGTAGGTGATAATAACATTAAGATTACAGCTGAAATCTGTTTTAAAAATTACAAATTAAGGGTGAGAGGAAGTGAGAAGTTTAACTTCTGTTAACAGGAGAGAACAACATTGATTCAAAATAGGAACAAGAAAAAGATATCTTGAGACGTGGTATTTAAATTTCTTTGAGATTATTTTCTTTCTCAACTTAAGAGGCAATCCACTGTTTTAAAAAGGCCTTGATTAACAATACCTATTTTATTTTCCTAATTCTGCCTTTAATATGTCCTAAATGGTTGTGTTCTTTATGGAGAAAATTGCTCATATCTACAGCAAATGCTTAGTCGTATGTTATATTCATGAGGGCAGATCACACTGAGATCACTGTTGCAGCTCTGGTTTTCAGAGCATCAGAGATTCAAGATAAATATTTGCCGAATAAATCAATAAATAAGATATACTATATGTGTGTGTATAACAGAACCTGTATTACATAGGTTATGTTAATTTAATACATAACTGTTAAGACAAATATCATACTGGCATACCCAGTTTTACTATTTCCCTTTATTGCACTTTAGAGGTATTACGTTTTTTACAAGACCCTCCACCAGCAAAAAGATTACAACTCATTATAGTTTCACACGATAGTTAGCATTTTTAGTCATAAAGTGTGTTTTACTCCAGGTGTGTACATTTTTTAGACTTAATAGACTACAGTATAGTGCAAACATCACTTTCATACGCACTGGGAAATCAAAAAATTTGTGTAATTCACTTTATTGCTATATTTGCTTAACTGTGGTAGTCTGGACCTGACCCTGCAGTGTCCCCGGGCTCTGCCTATAGTACACGTGCAGTACTACACTTGCAAAAAAGATAGCATTTGGACAACCTTTGTGGAATTTTACTTGAGTTTGTTATATTGACGTTATTTGATATCATACAAGCAAAGATAAACACTTCTTTGTACACAAGAATGTCAAATTCTGTTTTAACATTTATCTTTCCCAGAGAATACGTATGAATCAAAGAAAATCTTTTTTTAACTCTCTATAAAGACAGAAAATACAATAAATTTAGTTTTTGCTTTTCAATAATACATGTCAATGCATGGCAATTTGTGACCCAATGCCTGGCGCCCTATTGACTACAAATTGAGAAACTACCAACACTAATTAGCAAATCAAATACACATCTAATAGGGCCCCTAAAAGATATGCTGTAGTATAACGCAGCACTTTGAATTTTAGCAGAGCAGCCAAAGATAAAAGAAAATGGTGTGTCAGTCTCATAATTGATCATTATGTCACCTATCTTTCCTTATACAAAAACCATGCTTGTAAAGTATTTGCTAAAGGCCATTTGATTTTCCTCAGATGTGAACACCAGATCTAATTAAAGAGGACATTTAATTTCTAATAAACTTCCTTTCTTTGTATGTTTTATGTTCTTGAATACATTTCTACTCAGATGTTGATTTCAGACCTTTGGAATTTTAAGGGACAAAAAAATTAAAACAGTAGCAAATTTCACTTAGAATTTACTAAAATAATAACCTATCACTTTATGTAATGTTTGGGTTGGTAATATAAACGTATAGTTAAATGGATACAGACAGAGCATGAAGCCTCACTATAATTCTATCCTGGAGGTCCAAATCTGAGAGCATCTTATTTATAAAGTCCATTGACAATCAGCCACTACTTTCTAAATAAGAGAACTTTAAAGGAAATCATTTTATATCAAGTTCCAAAATACATATTATATCATTAACCAAGTTCCAGTTTATATATTAAGGCATGAAAAATGTATTTACAGACTAGAAACTCACCCATTCAGGCACTGAATAATTAGACCAGTGAACCCTGGAAACCAGAGTGATCCATACTGAGATATGCATTATTTAAATGTGCTTTGATTTTCTTATAAATTCAAAACTTTCTAGATGTAAGATAGGCACTCATATTAATATAGAGAAATAACATCAAGAGTGGTAGCACTGAAGTGTGGAGGCAGTCTATCCTCCCATGCTTCCTAGCTGGGAAAAGATAGCACATTCAAATGGGTTAATTAGAGACGAGTTTAAAAGGGAGATATTTATGAAGATCTTGGGCTGGTAACAGCCGGGAGCTACTCCTAGGTCTGACGGAAAGTGGAGAGAAGGAATTCACTTGAATGAGGAGACGGAGCCATGTGGAGAGGACCACCTAACCTGATGCAGCCAGTCCTAGTGACCCCAAAGGAAGCGAAATGAGGAAATAAATTCCTCATACACACTGTTTTCCCTTTCTCCATTGGTCAGACCCATCCAGAAGCCAGAAAGCATAGGGACTGTTGGTGCAATCCATTATTAAAGCAGAGTAGAATAAAGAGGGGGACAAATAAATCTAGAGGAGCCAACAGAAGATACTGAGCACAGAAGGGAACTGAACACAACATCCATCAGGGAACCAAGAAAGCAGATGAAGGCAATGTACAATGTCAAAGGAGAAGCAATACGTTACCAAGAAAGTAAGCAACAAATATGACTGAGAAATCATCATGCTCTCAAGTGGATGTCAAAATAGGATATAAGCAAGAAAGCATCTAAAGGAATAGTGGAAGAAATTCTAATCAAATAGGTGAAGGAAAGGGAACTAATCATTACAGCACAATTTCTATATACCAAACATTGTGCTAGATAGTTTTTTAAATAAGTGCTAGCCTTTAATTCTTATAACCTGCCAGTGAGAAAGTTATGATTATAACAGTTTTAAAGATATGGAAACTGAAACCCATAAGAAAACCTGTCAATCTATCTCCATTGTAAGTGCACCTGTATATTACCACTTGGTCTCCACAAAGCAGTCTAACCACCAAAGCAAAGGGATCTAAAGTTCCCTTTAGATTAAGCCTAGTCTGGTGATGAATCATGGCCTCAAGATTTTTCTGGCCTAAGAGGAATGGATAGAAACTTGTTTCCCCTTTCCAGCAACTTCTGCAGCTCCGTCTTCACCAGGATCTCCGGAGACAATGAGTACAAGATTGTGCTGCTCTGTATGCCAAGTCACCTTCTACCAGATCTCTCATTCTCCCTCTTCAAACGGAGCCAGGGAAAGTAAGTCAGGCGTATAGTCTCACATTACGTATGGAATCCATCAGGCAATCCTACTTGGACCTAAAAAATAATAACTCTACTTTTCTTCCAACTTAAGGTTGGCTGTCACAATCCCACACTCTTTCAAAGCTATTTCCAGCAAGTTTACATTGTAGCCACGGTAGCATTTATTTGTCTTATCAAATCCCTTTTATCAACAAAACTAATTTCATGTTCTTTTGCTCTGGCTTTTCAGTTTTCTGTAGAGCTCCCCCATACACAACCACAACACACTCTTGAGATTTAATAATAACAACTGCTCACATCTAGAGTGGGTCATGCCCTGGTCTAAGGATCAAGACATGATTTATCTTGTGGAATCTTCCCGATGGCTCTATGAGATATGTATTATTAGCCTCATTTCAGAGCTCAGTTACTGAGGCTTAGACGAAACAGTTTGCCATTGTTCCCACGGCAGGAAGTGTTAAAGACAAGCTTTAAACTCAGGAATTCTGGTTCCACAATTTGCATATTTAACCAAATACCCTGTTACTGCTCTGTGTTTTAAATAAAACTCTGTTCCCCACTTTGCCTCCCTTTGTCTCCTCAGCAACTGACAAAGAGACATGAAGGTTGGCTTTCACTCCCTTTCTCAGGTAGTTTTCTTGTTCCTCCTCATTTATTTATTTATTATTTTCCCCCTTATTGCCTTTTCTGGTTACAAACAGCCTTATTTTCCCCTCTAGTTAAGACAATATTAAAGCATCATCCAATACAACCAAATTGTCTACAGCTTTCCCGGCAATGCCAACTGGACATTATCGGACCGTCTAGTTGTGTTCCTATTTGTCAATGTAGCAAAACAACACTCAGCAAAATTGTACTTGCAGGCAAACAGCTGATAGTTTATGAAGTGCTTCACCACTTCTGGCCAGGTAGGTTATCAATTGAGGAAATAATGAAGGGCAAAATGTACCAACTCTGATGACTACATTAGTGACATGAAATTAAAACCAAAACTACGTGAGTCCTAGAAGCACTAAGGAGACTGGTTGCAATATGGAAAAAATCAAACCTTCTTTACTAATAATTAAAGAATCCTGTGTGGAATCTGAGACCTAAAGGCATAATCATTTTATTTGAGTTTTCAGTATAATAACGTTTTCAGTATAATAGTGTTTGAAATAGTGAGTAACCAAACTCAGATGTGAGAAAAGATGGCTTCAGAAATATCAGACAAAAGAAAATGAAAGATTTTCAGCTTTCTCCAGGGAAGACACGAAAATTTAATAGTTTCGCTTTGGTATGTATAGCAACATAAAGCTTCTATATGTATATATTTTCTTTTCATCCATCATACTATACCCAGGAGGGTTTTTTTCTCTGCGGCCCTGATTAGGGTTATTGTTTTTGATTCTGCATTTGCATCTCTTTTCTCAAACATGGCATAAAGTCATTGTTTTTGCTCATTTCTTGTTTTATCGTATGTAATTAGCATAGGTACTCACAGGACTGTGGGACAGCTGGAGTTACTATGAAGTTGGCAACATAAATTTTGCAGCCAGCCTGACATTGATTTAAAATGCATTTCAGACTGATGAAAGCTGGTGGATTCACAGTTCCCGAGACTGAAGTTCTCTGGTTCTCCACTGAACAAAGAACGCCCGGGGAACTGCTGTGCCCCATAAACTCGCTTCAGCTGTGAGGTGACATTCACCATAAAGAGGCATGTTGGGGAGGCCCAGCTGAAAGAACTGGATTATCGGAAAGCCGCACATCACTTTGGTCTGAAAAGAGGAGCTGGATTGTTCCTGTTGTTAGACGAGTCAAATTAGAGCATCCGCGTTGCTGCTCATTCAACAGTAATTTTAGAATTCTTTATAATTTTTTTTTCCCCTCAAAAGGCCTAGACTTTTCTAATACATGAGATTTCCCTGAAACTTAAATTTGCCCTCATTCACAACTTTTCGCTAACTTGCTGTGCAAAATTACACAAGTTATATGTCTCTATATGATTCAGTTAGCATATCTGTTAAATGGGGGTTAAACTGGATGGTGTATAAGACAAGGTCCAGCTCTAAAATCCACATTTTCGTCACGGTTTATCATGAAAGGAAAATTGTCCCTACAATCCCATTGAGATATCTTGAAAAAGTAGTTTATTCTGCTCTGTCAGACTCTTTGGATTCTAAAACATAATAGACATCTAGAATTAGGAATAAAGACAATCCCTCATGTGGTTTTCACAACAATTTTCCGGGGTATATGTCGAAAGATTTTGTTTATTTGTTTCCAGTTACACGGTGAATGTGTATTCTAGCTGTTTCCTTGTTGGTATTTAATAAGTGGATACATTCTCATTGATATTACACAGGATGTCACCTAAAGTCCTTGGCACAATGAAAATGTTTCTGGTCTACACAATTTCAATTAAAAAAAGAGAGGAGAAGAAGACAACTAGCCCTTGTCCCCTTTGCAAGAGATGTTTTAAGACTAAGCTATAAGGAGCCAACTCAGAAAAGATGGCTGTTGGAATTTGCTATAACAAATCTGGTTCTCTATCATTCAGAAATATTCTCATGCTGTGGGTCATGCTATTTGCCTCCAAACAGATTTTTCCAGTTACATAGACCTCATATTAAAATAAAACTAGAGGAAAAAATATAGCTCACTAGAGTTGTCTTGTTACCCAGCAGATTTAAACCAGATCTAATGGAATGGAAGGGGAATGACAAGCCAGGGGAAAAAAACACAGCAAGAGACATATAAACTGTGTGCTCCTTTGGATTCTGACCAAACTCAGGGCTTAGGGTTTGGGAGCATTTGGATTCTTTGTGTGAGCCATTTTATCTTGCTTTTATTCTCTCTCCCACTCTTCATTCCCTTCTGTTATAATTCATCTAATTCACACACTCACACACATCAAATACCCAAACACACAAATATTTAATTCAATCTACCTGCTTATTACCTGTATCCTTATGTTGTTGAAACTAATCATCATCTGTCAGCATGTTATGTGATCCAAGACAAAATACTCAGGTTGCAAGGAACTTCAGCCATCTCCTTGTGTCACTCAAAAGATAACGCTAGCTCTTTTGAAGTGTTGTAAAAACCATAGGAAAAACTTTATAAGAAAATCATCCACAATCCTTTTAATTTAATCCATCATTCTTTTTAAATAATCTGTTTCTTTCAACCACCGGTAGTTAATTTCTGTATTAAGGAAGAAAAATTCAAATGTTTTGTTGACATTGTAACTCAATACACAATGATGGCTAATTTTAATAGTGAGATGGAAAAAAAATCATCTTTCCTTCTACTCTCAAGGCTCATCACAGGACTTTTTTAGAGACACTAAAATAAACACGTAGAGGAAATAATGCATTTATCTACTTGAGAGGTCAGGCTTCACTGCTTATCTTCCAATAAAAGTCTATTTAATGAGAAAAAAAAGAACATGGAAAAATAATGAGCGATGAGAGGTAATTATTTTGTCCTAAAGATCAAACAGAAGAGGAAGCCAGCCTTGGCAGCAAGTCCTTAGTAAGTAAAAGAACGTATGTTAACGGCAGCGTTATATTTAGTGACCTCAACCCCATGATTATGCTTTTGAGTCAACTCTCTGAGCCAGGAAGGATCAGGAACCAAGTAGAACAGACCTCATGTCTACTGAACAGAGAGCAGTGACGCTTTTCTGTTTCCTCCAGCATCCTTAGCAGCGTGCTGTGCACGTGATAGGTGACTGCGCATCTTCAAATCAAGAAGGTACTCTAAATTATGTCTCCTTTATGTCTCCATGAGCATGGCTGAGAAGCAGCACTGCATCGGAGGAAATCATCCTGGACATTCCATCATGCACAAGAAAGCTTCCGCCTAATTCCTAGTTTCTTCAACTGTGAAACTACAATAATAATGCCACCCTTGCCTATCTCATAGGTTTGTTATGAGCATCAAGTAAAATAAATAATATGATAGTAATAATAGCATCTTCGTTTATTGAGCACTTAGCTATTAAACATATGCAAAGATTTCACAAGCCTTATCTCATTTAGCCATTGAAACAAACCTATGAAATGAGTAATATTAATCTAATTGTGCCGTTGAGGATAGTTAGGCTCAGAGAATTAAAATTCCACAGATTATAAATAAGAAAGCAGAGAGCTTCAATCCCAAGGATTTTAGGTGACATCTTGTGTAAGTGATCTCAATGAGACTTTACCTATTCATTAAATATCAACAAGGAGAGTGTTCTGTTCTTCCAGCCTCTTTGTTTCCAAATGATAATGACATTAGGAGATAATAATTGCACTTCTGCTGATAACAAAAAATTTCCAGGGGGCTGGCCCAGTGGTGTAGTGGTTAAGTTCGAGTGCTCTGCTTCAGTGGCCCGGGATTCATGGGTTCAGATCCTGGGCATGGACCTAGCACTGCTCATCAAACCACGCTGTGGCAGCATCCCACATAAAATAGAGGAAGATGGGCACAGATGTTAGCTCAGCAACACTCTCCTCAAGCTAAAAAGAGGAAGATTGGCAACAGATGTTAGCTCAGGGCCAATCTTCCTCACAAAAAAAAGAAAGAAAAAGAAAAGATTTCCACAGTCAAGTTCTAAATTAATAGGATACCAAATCACCAAACCTAAGTTTAAGTAGAAAACTCAGGAAAAATTTAGAGAAAAGAAGTTTCTACTTTCATAGGTAAAGCTCTTTTTTTTTTTCATTTTCTTTTACCTTCCATTAAAAGGCTGGGGGGGAGGTCTTGTTACTTTTCTTTCTTCTTTGCCCTTGAATGCTGCTAGTAATTGCCTTCTGCTCATGATATGGTCCCCTCATTTACCTAAAGATGGAACTTTTTTAAAATTAAAATCTGCAGTGGAAAAGGTGATATTAGGCCATCTGAGGTCCCCTTCTGCCATTCAAAATCCAGTTAAGGGCATTTAATATCTCTCATTCAGGAAAGGATGCAAATAACCCCTTTGACCAAACTGCTGTCTAATTAGACCAAGAGCACTAAAAAGTCACTCGCTCTCCACTTACTCAATCCCTCGATCCAGCTCTGAAAGACACAAAGGTCTGTCTGCTTTGGAGGGTTTTTCCCTCAGGTAGATAATTGAAATGATTCTTGTTTGGCAGTTCAAGCGCTAAAATGTCATAGCAATGAGTGTCATAAGATAAATATGGGGATAGTTTCTTAAAAATATTTTTTTTGCAATCTGGTGTTGCATATGGATGCCTGGAATAAGTAATGTAAATTGGTCTCTTCTAATTTACATTTAAACAGGGGCTTAAGAAGGATCAGGGAACACCACTCTGCCTGGAAAAGCTACAGCCTAAAAAGAGTGACAGGGATTGTCATCTGTATTATAATCATTACCAAGTTCCTAAAAGGAGACCCTTGTTAGGAATGAATCCGTCTCGGCAGGGGACATCCAAGACTGTGGCGGTTGGATAAAATATGAATCAAGGACTAATGCCAAAAATCCAAATTACGTTTTTTAAAAGAGGATGTTACATTAAAATAATCATAAGCTGGGTAATTATGGAGAATTTATGTATCTTTTAACATAATTAACGACATAAAACACTGAAGTTTGAAATTTAAAGTCCATCTATTTTAAATTAGGCTTCTGAATTTACATATATCATTAGAATAAAAATAAATGGAGAATGGTTAGATTAATAAGTATAAACTAAACATGGATTAGATATTTGTCCATTGTGAATATTACAAAAGAAAGCAAAAATTGCTTCTCATATTAAGCAGATTCTAGTTAACTGCAGGGCATTTACTAAAACTAATATTAAAATTAGCTTAGTTAACTTTTCATATATAACAAGTACTGGGTAAATAAACCCTGTATGAAATCTGGAATGTAATTTATAATGAATTTGTGCTAATGATATTTAATGTTCCTAGTTAAAACGGAAGCTTTATTGAGAATAAATGTTGCTCATTTCCTTCAAAGGGAGTTACCAAACATGTGTAATTTGATAGTAATTTAAGAAATAAAACAATGTTCGCTAGTATAAGTATGATTTACAAGTTTCCTTATGAAAATGCAGTACACACGTTGCATATTTTTCTTACTTGTTTACTGGAAAAACTTCTAAGACTCTATGGACACTGCAAAAATTCAAACAAATGACTATTTGAGAATACGTATTTGTGGTAGGCAGAATAATGGCCCCCCCAAAGATTCCTTTATCCTAATTCCTAGGACCTACGAATATGTAACATTGTTACATAGCAAAAGTGACTTTGCAGATATAATTAAGATTATGAACCTTAAAGTAGGGTGATTATCGTTATCCAAATTATCCAGGAATGCTCAATCTATGAGCCTTTAAAAGCCAAGAACTTTCTCCAGATAAAGTCTGCAGAAGAAAAGAATGTAGCAGCAGCAGCAGGAGAGACGAGGCCTCAGAGGAGGTCAGAGAAAAGGATGAGAACAACTCTACCTACCTTGGCTGGCTTTGAAGATGGAGGCAGTTTCTGTAGCCTCCAGAAACTGAGAATGACTCCTTGCCAAAAGCCAGGAAGGAAATGGCAACCTCAGGCCTCAACTGCAGGGAACTGAATTCTACCAAGAACCGGAAGGAGGCAGGAAGCAAATTATCCTGTATAGAGTGCAGCTCTAACGACAGCTTGATTTTAGCTCACGGAGACTGTGTACCTTCTAACCTACACAACTATGACATAAGAAATGTGTGTTGTTCTAAGACACAAAGCATGTGATAATTTGTTAAGGCATCAATAGAAAACTAATACTATCCTACATTTATATATACAATATAAACTCTTATTAGTAAGTGAACGGTAAGAAGATCAAAATTCACTTTCACACTAGAACGTCATTGTATCAATATCAACAAGAATTTTGAAATTCTCATTTTAAAAAATAAATTCTTTAAGAATTCACGTCTTAACTCATGACACAAAGCAAAAAAAAACCTTTTTTTAAGACATAGCTTTTAAAAATTGAAGGCGGGTGTTTGCATATTCAACACTGGCAATGGAGCTCACAGTTTAGGAATTTTTTTTTTGTTTTCCTAAGTAAAAATTGTGTGCTCTTGCTCGTTTCTTTTTTGTTTCTTCCAAATAATTTTATCATTTTAATAAAACTATAGTTTATTACTATATCTAGTCTTTATTCATCAATGATATATATATTTTGAATCAACTTTAAGAAACAAATTTGCATTATTGTGTTTTGCTTTTTGTTTGCATATACTCTAAATTATTAAAGAAGAAGTATTCTTAACCAAATGTCTTTGTTGTTTTATTAAAAATAAAATATGGCACCCACAATCAGAAGTTCAATTTCCAGAAACTTCTATCAATTCCTTAGTTTCAACTTGCAATATCATTCTGTTGTGGGAGGGTTGGCTTACCCTGTTCCTCAAGTTTCCATAGACAGGGAGGGAAATTATTCTCTCTCAGAAGAGAACAAAGAGCGTGGAGTGAGCACACACCTCCCTCTGCCCCTTCAGCTTACTTTCCCCACAGAAGACAGGAGGCTTCTCTTGCTTGGTGACATCCCAGGGCCCAATGTCTATTGTCTGCTCTGTCTATTAGAAATGTTCACTTTTCCTAATTATGCTTTTGTATTTGGAAATCGGCATTGAATAATATATGTCAAAGTAAAAGAGAGTTTTGATAAAATAATGACACATAAAGATAAACCACTCAAACAGCTATTTAAGTTTTGTGCTTTGGGTACATTATCACCTAGTCTTTCAGAGGGAAGCATAGGAAAATAATCCCAACATTTTTCACTCTCTTTATTTTGACCATAAGCCAAAAAAAAAAAAAAAAGGCAGCAAATTCCCCAACTCTATAATAGAAATTCCCAGAGATCCTCAGATTGTTTACAAACATATTCCGTCCTCTGTGCTTGCTTAGCAATTGTTCCTATAATGGCGAAAAGATGACTTATCCTGCATTATAACTTTTTGTACTTACGTGTATTTCCTGTCCCTCCACTTCCTCATCTCTTGTAACTCCCTTACTACTCCTGATCCCTTTACATTCATTTGCAATTTATCTCCAACTTCTAAAGATTCCATTTCCCAAACACTCTAAAATCCGTCCCCTCCACGCCACCACCTGCATCAAAGCTCTATCACCCAGCCCTGTAGCAAAGCAGTTGCCTCCCGACATCTAATCTTGTCTCCATCAAATCTCTTTTCTACTCTATAGACTTGGAGATCTTTCCAAAATGGAAATCAGATAAACCCTCATGCTCTTGGCTACCTCTCAGCCTCTTATTGCATAACTCTTCCCCTCTAAGACGGCAAATAAACACTGAACTCTTAGAGTATACAGGACACATTGTGCTAAGTGCCTTATATATATGATTTCATTTAGTCCTCACAGACCACTCTGAGGTTGCTATGTAACCTGTGTCATCCCCTTAAGCATTTGATGGAGTTGATGTAAAATGTGGTTAAATAATTTGCCCAAAAAGCCACAGCCCATTACTGGTAGCTCTCTGAAACCAAGTAGTTTGAGTCCATAGTCCACATCCTTAACCACCATTCCATCTTTTAGCTTTTAGTTAGTTTCTTCAATGCTGCCTGTCCCTGGTTACATTCTTCACATATGTTTTTCCCTACCTGAGCCACCCTCTTCTCCATCTTTGCCTACATAGCCACTTCTGATACTTTATATCAGCTCAAGCGTGACCTACTCACAGAAGACTTTTTTAACTCTCTGGTCAACACTGTTAGTGGACCCTTATCCCTTTCTTCACAGCACTTACTGCATGATCAGTCACTCAGGGTTGTGTTTATTCCATCAGTCCTATTTCCAACACTAGACATTTCATTAGCTGATGCACTCCGAGAAACAGGAGCCTTGTCTGGCTCTGCTCACTATTGTCCTTACTGCTTATAACCATCTAGAAAGTAGATGCTCAAGAAAACATAGGATAAAAGACTGACGTCATGCTTCTTTCTTCTTTTAAGCACATTCTCTCTAATTAACAACTCAATCCTTTCATGTGATGCTATACAAGCTTCCAGTCATTTTTGAACATCACATCTTTCAGCTGCACCCTCAGAGATAAATCCAATAAGGTTCTTTCTCCTGCTGTAGTTTGAAAACTTCTAGGGAGGCACTTTAACTGGCATGGCTTAAATCAGGTCTTATCCCTAGTCTGTTTGACTCTGATCAAAGAGGCCATATCATGATGCACTTCTGAATATCTGGGCCATTCTCAGAAAGGAGGATACCACAAGGAACTAAGAAGACATTCCAGTCACTGTTCACTATAACACCCAAATGGATATATATGACTACATCTCAGAAACTAGTCCAACTGAACTTAATCAAAATAATGGTAATAAAATAATCAATTACTGTAAGCAAAGCATGCTGCTAAATGTTTTGCCTATGTTATTTAATTTCATATGTATGATAATCCTGCGAGGTAAGGATCCTTATATGTATTATTATCCCACTTCACACATGAGAAATTGAGGCTTACAGAGCTTAAGTGATTTACTCAGAATCACATGGCTAGAAAATGACAGAGTGAACTCACAATTGTCTAACTCCAAAGTCTGTGCTCAGAACTGTTATACATTCTGCCTTCTTAATAGCAAAGCTATTTGAGTATATAGAGTAACCCAAAATTTACTAGATGACTGGCTCTATCCGTATACAGACGCAAAGGAAAGAACCCACCCAGGAATTATGCACAGAGCCTATAATACAAAGGTGAGTGTTGGGAGGGGGAAGAAGAAGATGTTTGCAAAATACTACAAAATACGGCAAGAGTTATCTCTAATGATAGTGAAGGAGTAAAAGTAAATAAGTAAGATTATGTGAAGTCCTACTAACCTTGGCTGTGCACACACAAGCAAACACATAGCAAATAAGCAAGGAATTTCAGGCCGTTTCAATACTGTGCATCACCTATCCTGGAGGCTGCACAAAGCCCTTCACCCAAGAGGACACAAAAGGATAAATGCATGTATTGATCAGAAAACCACGATTAAGTGTACACATTTTAATTTTCAAAGTTCAAATTTTTATTTCATCCCCAAAAGTATTCTATATCTACTGAAAAGAAATATTTATAAGAGAAAATACAAATTGAATTTCATATGCTGACTCTCTTTATTTTAGGGTTTCAGGAATAAAAGATAAAAGAAACTAATTTTCTATAAATCCTGGTACATTATCAAAATGGCACATTAAATTTTTCTTATTAAATTGTTTAACTATTTAGCACATTATAAAATTTAAAATGACATTTCTGTTTTAAATGATTAAAAAGCATTGAATTTGAATATAATTTAATAAAAGTATGCAAAATGCATTACCATATGAAGTCAATCTGATCAATTTCGTATTACTCCGTATTATGATGTAGAATACTATTAAAAATGTATTAATATACTTTCCTTTAAAGCACTTTTTCTCTGCTATTGGGCATATGACCAAATGCTTTAATTTATTCTCTAAACATTATCTTGACACTATCGATTTCTGTAATTGTTTTTTGGATTATTTAACTATGAAATATTTCAAGATTTTAGTTTTATGAAAGATGTGAGGCACAATTAAGTTGTCGTATTCTGTTAGATATCTTAGAATGTTCCTGTAATTAAACCAGAAAACTGCTTATGAACAGAATCCTGTTCTAATCGTCATTTATTCTAATTCTGATCTGTTTGTAAAGTGAGCTGAAGGATTTAAAACTTAAGGGAAACCATATATTTATGAATCAGGTTTTAAGTATCTGTAATGGAACATTCAAAAGAGCCATTTCTTCTAAAATAAAATACTAAAGTCATAGATTTTTAATATAACAGATCTGGTAAAGATATTAGAGACACCTCTGTGCTTTTAATCATTCAATCAATTAGCACAAATATATTAAGTACCTTCTATGTAACAGAAATATTTCCAAATACATTGAAAGCTGGAAGAATATTCTGTTACGGATTCATTCAATTGACATCTGACTCCAATAATTTCTTTTGTAAAGAATTCTTTTGTATAAGGTTTTGTTAAATAAAATATAATAAGCACTGAGGACATGAAAGCAGCACAAGTACAGAGTAGCTGTGGGATCAGGGGACCCCCTCAATACCACAGCACCCCCAGTCCAACATTTGGGTCCAGCTCATCAGCCCCAGCAGTTCACAAACCTTTGTGTTTGCAACTCCCACGGTAAAGATCTCTTTGCCTCCCCATTTCTGAATATCTCTCAAGTCCTCCTCTTTAACACTCAGCCCCTAGAGACATCTTACAACCAACAAACATCATAATGAGGTTCATTCTAAACTCTATACCTGGCTAACTGCTTTCAATTCATGTTTATATGTCTTGGTGATGTAAATTGATATCATCAAGCCTGACATTTTCCTTTGCTTTCCAGAACTTACTTATCTAAATTCTGGTTGGACACCAGTCCACTTGGATATCCTACAGGCACTTTTTAGTTAATATCTTAAAAACTGAAGTTACGCCATCTTTACTCCCTAATCACACCTGTGTCTCTCCTTGCATCCCCTGATTCAATGGCGCCAGTATTTACCCATCGCTCAAGGCAAGAACTGGGGAGCTATTCTAGGTGCCTTCCTTTCCTCACTCCAGATTGAGTCAATCACCACATAATGACTTGCTTCACCTTAGATTTATGATCACTCGACTCTAGCATGCTCTTAGCAATCCTACAGCCCCCTCGCTGTCAGTTCATTCTCTCTCCTAAATGATTGTTAACAGTTTCTCCTTCTCCTCAGACTACCACACCCATCCTTGACCTTCATTATCAGCTGATGACTTTGCGTATTATTTCACTGAGAAATAGAAGCAATCCAAAAGACCTTCTACAAGCTCCTGCCTCCACAACTGCATCCTATGAATATGCACACTTGCTGTTAAAAAAAAGTTGACTTCTCCCTACACACCTCTCCAGTTACCCCTGTTTCTCAATTCTTTTATAACACTCCCCCAAAGGAGAGTCTACTTACTGTCTTCAATTTCTCTATTCTGATTCTCTTACTCTCTGCCTTTTTTATTTACTTTTTATCAAAGTTGTATTATCATGTAAAAATTTAAGAAAATAACAGTATCCCATATTCTCCTCCTCAGTGGAAAGAAATTTTAAATCATTTAAGTGAGTGGTTTCACATGTTTTATGGGCTGAATTGTGTCCCCAAAAATTCACATGCTGAAGTCCTGATGCCCAGTACCTCAGCACAATTGCATTTGGAGATGGGGTCTTTGAAAAGGTAATTAAGCTAAAAGGAGGTCATTAGAGTGGGCCCTAATCCAGTACATACATCTACTTCACTACCTCACTTAATTCCCACGCCATTGGTTCCTTACTAATGGAAATACCCACACAGCTACTACCAAATCAGTTATAGAACAGAACACTTCCAGTCCACCAGCATGCTGGCACGTGTTGATGTGCATGCGTGCATAGGTAACGACAATCTTTTTATGAATTGCTGCCTGGCCAACAACATTTATAAGACATCATTTATTGTAAAGTGAATTTGCTGTGAAGTTAATGAAGGGCCCTGCGCTGGGAAGGACGTGTTCAAAGTCCCTGGGAGGGGACCTTGCAACATGTTTGCATGATAGTATTTTTTATAAAAATTGCAAAAGTGAGGTATTTTAATTGCAACCAGTTAAGTTCAATCACTCTTTCCACTCTGATGTCATTTATATCATCTGTCATGTTACTCTTCGTGATTAGTTAGCAGTAACCAATCATGACCAACCTACTATGCTAACTCACCGGGCATCATGAACTGAAGTGAAATCTTATTGCAATACGAACAGTCACAAGGGCTCCAGCACTGGGAACATGGAGAGGAAAGAGAGTTTGAAATGAATGGAGCCTGAAGCTAGTCTACGTAAAATCATACATGGACGATTCAGTTCTCATCAAAGCCTATTCAAAACACTGCTCTTCTTTTAGAAATATACTCTATAATGCAGCATAGTCCTGACATTGACAAGTACAACATAAAGTTTATGATACACCACTATATTGAGGACATTATTGACAAACTACTTGAGAATTGTTGATTCAAAAAGTGCTGAAGATCAGTCTCTGCCTCAGAAAAATCGAAAATGTCCTGAAATCTTACTGCTAATATATGAAGAAAGCTTGATAGAGATTTTTCCCAAATTTGACAAAAATCTGAAACTTCACTTAACATCAGCATTAATTGTTTAACTGAAAGAAAATTTTCTCAATTATCAATAATAAAGCGCAAATTTTGATCAACCATGAGTTATCTTTCTTTCCTCTCTCTGCAGAAATTGACTTTACAATATTATTTTCGTAAGAAGAGAAGATCATAATATATACCGCCAAAAATGTAGGGAAAATATATTACAGAGGCATGTGTCAGGAAGTTAATTAATAAAAGTAATGTTTTATTTCCCTGGATTTTGTGATGTTTGCAGTATTTTATTTTTTTTAATGTTGTAATTTTCTGTGAATTATTTTATCATTCTAAATAAATATTTACTCATACTTAATTTTTGTAGTTTTATGTTCTTTTTTTTTTTTTAAGAGAATCCCCATAATTGTATTCAGTTCAGTCACCAGTAAACCTCGACTTTTCCCCAACTACAATTACTTTTCCTTTCCTGCACACTGGCCTCCTGTGGTCTCTGGAGCCCATCATGCCCCTGGTTCAGGCCTTTGCCCTGCTGTTCTCTGGTTGGCATGCTCTTTCCAGACACAGCAACATGGCTTGCTCTGTGCTTCCTTCTGGGCAACACTCAAAGATCAGTTATTAGGGAAACTTCACTTACCACCATCTGTAAATAGTGCCTCCACCCGCACATATGGTAGCTAGATAAAATACAGGACACCTGGTTACATCTAAATTTCAGATAAACATAATTTTTTAGTGTAATTATGTCCCCTCAAATGTATAGAATATACTCATAGTAAAAAATTATACATTGTTCATCTGAAATTCAAATTAAACCCAGTGTCCTGTAATTTTTTTTGTGGGGGCACTGAATCTGGTAACCCTACCCCACACTTTCTGTCCCCCTACCCCACTTCAGAGCGCGCATTACTGTGTAGTACTACACGTCTACCTTTCTCTTACCACCCAGCTTCCCCTCTAGGATGTAAGCTCCATGATGGTCTGGAGGTTTGCCTGTGTTGTTTGCTCTCTCCAAGCACCTACACTGGTGCCTGGCACATAGCAGTCACTCATGGAATATTAGTTTTAAGAATCAATGAACAAGCAGTCTAAACCTTACAACTTTACATCTTAAATATTTCTCAAATTCTCTCTTTTTCTATCCTAATAAGTCCTGCTCTGTTTAAAGTCCCAGACTATGGCTACTGTGTTCTAACTGGTCTCCCCACTTCCACACAGCTGCTCTGAAGTCCATTCACCATAAATAGCCGTATTGATCCATCTAACCGAACCCCTCCCCTGCACAGACTCCTCAACAGGACCCCATCAACTAGGAGGAAAAAGTCCACGCACTTTGACATGGCACTCGTGGCTTTCATCATGGTACCCCACCTACCTCTCCATCCCACCTGCCACAGCCCTCCGATAGATCTCATCCATTACCCACTTCTTCACACCTGCACACCGATATTGATGAGGTTACTTCTGCCCAGAGCACACGTCCCACCCTTTTTTTTCATGTAATTCTTTCATATCCTTAAGGACTCATTTCACTTATCATTCTCCTCCAGAAATCCCTCCTTTGCATCCACAGGCTGGACTAAGTGTGTTTTCTTTCTGGGCTTCCATAGCACTACGCACATAGTTCTGTCTTAGTATAGTTTATATTGCATTAAAACCAACTTATGTTTTTGCAACTAGAATTTAAGTACTCAAATATAAAGACAGTGTGGCGTTTATCTTTCGTTCATGGCACCTAGCACAATGCATTGCACAAGTATCCTTCTATAGGTGTTCGTTGAACTAAATGAATTCAACTAAAGTTATCCAGATTAAATAGATACTCAAGTATGTCAAATGGAGACTGCTAATCTGGGGTTATTGAAAGATTTATAATGCCCAGTGGCCTTAAGTTTTTTAAAAAAGATATCAATAGATTTTTCAAAATAAAGGGAAACAATTTGTGAATACGTCATGTCCAGAGGTGGCAGAAGGTTCCAGATCAGTACAATGATGAATTCGAGAATGTGGTCATAATGGTAGACACTAAATAGAAGAGAGTAGAATCTCTGAAGTAGCCGAGTCTTAAGAATAATGTCAGGTGGACCAGTGATGGTAAAATTGCTGAGATTGACAGCAGGGGATGGTATAGAGAGGGAAGTGTGAGGCCGGTGCCTAAATCAACAAGCTCAGTGTCGGTGGATCCATGAAAGAAGTAGACATTAGCCTGTAGGATTTGGAAGGTCTGGAAGTGTTGGGCTTCAAGTGAAGAGAAGCAGAGTGACAGGAGCTGGCTAGTGGAATACAATCTGTCAATTGGAGACAGGCTCGCCCTACCCCCAGGCTCAAGATACGAGCAGACTAGGCATTTGTGGGGATAAATTCAGGAAGGGAATATAGGAATCATCTCACAAGAACACGTTTTGATTTTTAAAAGTAAGTCTCATGGTGGTCTACATAATACACTTTCTACCCAAATTTCACAGTATATCTGTAATTCTCATAGAACAAATTTCTTTTTACCTTCTTAAAAAATAACTAGGATGAGTGGCATAGGAGTAGAGTTTGAGTGCTCCACTTTGGAGGCCCGCGGTTCTCTGGTTCTTATCCCAGGCACAGACCTATGCACAACTTATTGAGCCACTCTGTGACAGGCATCCAACATATAAAGTGGAGGAAGATGGGCACAGATGTTAGCTCAGGGCCACTTTTCCTCAGCAAAAAGAGGAGGATTGGCAGAGGATGTTAGCTCAGGTCTAATCTTCCTCAACCAAAGAAAATAAATATCTAAGATGGAGTCAGGGAGGCAAAAAGGAGGAAAATGAATAAGGAGAAGAGGACAGGAAATCAACAAAGAAATCCTGGTAAGAAAGTGGAGTTACCCCTCTTCAGCCTGGAGAAGCTCTCATCTACAAGGTGGCCCATGGCCTATCTCCTCCCCTGCAGAGGGGAGCAGAGTGAGGAAAGAGAGGATTTCTCTTTTTTTTTCTTTTTTTGTGGAAGAATAGCCTTGAGCTAACATCTGCAGCCAATCCTCCTGGTTTTTTGCTGAGGAAGATTGGCCCTGAGCTAACATCCATACCCATCTTCCTCTATTATATATGTGGGACGCCTGCCACAGCATGGCTTGATAAGCAGTGCATTGGTCCACATCTGGGATCCAAACCCGCAAACCATGGGCCACCGAAGCGGAGCATGGAAACTTAACTGCTGCGCCACCGGGCCGGCCCCAAGAGAGGATTTCTTAATGACAAAATGACAGTTCAGTCCTCTACTCAGTGATTCATAAGCTTGCTTTGCATCCGAATTTGCAGGTAACCTTTAAAAAATCGCGTGGGTCTGTATACACTCCCCCTACCTTGCATTCTTATAGAAATCTCCCAAATCACTGTTATTAGGTGTGGTCCTGGTTTGGAGCTACTACTCTAGTTTATGCCAATACTGGGCGACTGGATAGTTCTGACCACAGCCTTGCCCTAAGTCCTAAACCCTGATGGGTCTCCCTGAGACTGTTGAAGAGAAAGATGTTCTTTTGCCAATGTCCCAGGAAATTAGTTGCCTGCAGACGTTTTTCCATCCACAACTCCACAAAAGCTTGTTTAAAAAAATTGGAAATATACCACTATGACACACAATTTTCCTCTCTCCCTTTTTCTGCTCCTCTCTTTTCTTCCATTAGGGTCCATCAGTCAACAAGAATCAATAAAATAAATGCACATAGTATTTCATCAGCCAGGAACTTGGTTTGTGAGAAAAGGGCCCACGGCACATCTTACTCGTCTCCTCTACACAACTTTGTCATCCTGTTAGACTGCCCCAAAAGTGGGGAATCTATTTCCATTTAAAAAGCTCCTAAATTAAAATAGCATCATGGAAAAATATAACCCAAAAGACATGTATCAAATGAAGGATGTTAAGTAGTAAAAGAAAACTATAGTGTCCCCGAGGAGTCTGAGAATAAGGTCTGAGCACTGCAAGATGGAACCTTCCATCAGATGGCTGTTCAACTTAATTATGTTTTAAGATGTGCACATGTGAAATTAATACTCAGGATCCTGGTGATTCAAAAAGCAGCAATCTACCACCATTTGAATTCATAGTCTTATAATCCATTTTTTCCCATGGAACAGCTAAGTACAATATGATATCGGTGCTCACATTTCTGGAGAGAAAAAACAGTAAGCCTATTTTTTGAAAAAAGAATAATGCATATGTAACTTGAATACAAAAGAGGAGAATTAAGTTAATACCAGGGGGATCCACAAAGCTTCCATCTTTTTAGTCCCAGACCATGTAGAAATCTCCACTTAGCTCTTTAGGTCTATTAGGAATATCATTACACAGAGACCAATGTTACATTGTTAAAACATTCTCTGAGACTCAGGTTATGCTCAGGTCTGTCATAGCTTTGCATGGTCAGAAGTAGAGATACCAAATAAAGGATGAGAGCTAGACTAGTTTGATTGAAGCTACACTGATAATACCCCATTTCTACCTGCCATTCCTCCCCATGTTGCTAATTAACCCTGTCCAGGGACATATGCCACCCTCCACTCTGGTCCAAAGAAGCTCTGATTTCTGTTTTCTGTGTCCCAGCATTTGCTTTCCACAGATGTCTAATATAGGCCATGCCTCCCCAGTGTCTTACAAATCTCTGTTTGGGTGACACCACATCCTCCTGGAACTTCCCGGTTCCTCTGTCTTGGACACTTTTGTGTGAGATCACTCAATTTCATCCTCTCCATCCTGCCTTGTCACTATCACAAGAAAGCAGATTGGCACAGTAGAAAGACTTCAAGCTTTGGGATTGAGTCCAGACTTCATTACTCACTCATGGCCATGTGACATTGGGTAAGTTACTTAACTATTTTGCACACTTTTGTGTGTTTTATTTGTTTGTTTAGGTTAATATAGATGCATTTCACTTATAAGATTATGAGTATCAAATGAGAAAAAGAATGTAAAATATCCAGTACTGGGACCACCATATAAGACGTTTTTGTTAAACCTTGGTTTCTGTCCCTGCCATGGTGCCTACTCCACCAAGAAAGTCAACATCATTGAGACTGTGTTGTGCTGATGGACCCCACTAGGGCAGTTGACAAAACACTGAGTCAAACTGCTTTGCTACCATGGCAAGATCTGGCTGATTCACCCTCTTGAACCAAATCTCAGAAGTACAGTCGTTGCTCACTGTCATGCTCCAACCACACTGGCCTTCCCTAAATTGGAACATTCTAGGCTCTTGCTTCACCAGATTCTTGCTGATATCTTTCTTTTGCCTCTTCACAGGACTACTCCTTCTCCTTAGGTCTCATTGGAAATGTTCTCTCTTTAGAGAAGCTCTTTCTGACTATCCATTTCTAAAGGAAGCCCCTCTTTTTATTTTTTATTCCAGCATCTGCTTTTTTTTCTGAACATGTACCTCAATCTATAATGACTTTTTTATTTGGTTGTGTAGTATAATATAATCTCCCTAGAGATGTTTGTATTCTTTGTATCCCTCATGCCCAGGAAAATGCCTGGCACATAGCATATGTACAATAAATACAGTAGTTGTTGGATGAATGAATGAACAAATTATTTTCATTTCACTACTGCGTCAGTTTTAAAGAAGCTGTTTTGGCTGCATTTCCATTTAAATAAAGCTCTAGGGAGCCTTGATTCTCTTCTTAGCTTTGAAGAAAGACGTGAAAAAGCAAATGAAATATTGGTACTGTGACAGTCTCTTAATGAATGCTCCATATATATTAATTATTTGTGATGATATTTTTGTTAATTAAAAAACAGTTACCTTAATGCTGGAAAAGCTTACAGTACCTTCCCCTTTTTGCCTTGGATGACTCAACTGTAAAATGAGGAAACTAATCAAATGTCCATCATGGATATTATGAAGATTGAATGAGTTTATACACGTAAAGTGCTCGAAGTGGTACCTGGAACATAGTCAGTGATAAAAATGACATTTCCAGAATTGATACTTACTTCAGTCTGTGGCAAAGACAATTTCAGTTTAACTGATTAATTCATTTCACATCCCTCAGACATGGGCAAAAGGCAGAATCCATGCCGTGTTGATCAACAGAGCCCTGTTGTCATACACAGGGTTAAAGAAAAGTCTGGAATTCCTACTCAGTGAGAATTAGTATAATTTGATACTGATATTACCCGACAAAATGAAAATGTTGTTCCTCTAAACTCCCTGGAGAGATTATATCCTCAAAAAGCTTTGGAGGAAACTGTATCTCCACCAGGAACATGTGACTATCAAAAAGTATTTTAAATCCGTGCTGACCAAACTGATCAGAGATAACAAAATATTTAAGGATCTTCTGGTCAAATGGACACCAAAGCTTGTTGGATAAAATCCATGCCAGTCGGATTTGTGGTAATACATAAGTCAGCAAGTCCCTGGATTTGTCTGTTATATTTTCTGCTGTGTATTATCACGACCCTTGAGTAAAGATTCATTTCAGTACAACAACTAGTGAGATTTTTTTATAGGATTCTACTACAAATTCAGAGTTTTGAACTGACAATAAACTCAATGTGTCTGTTTATAAAGATAAAAAGTTAAAAAAAAAATCTATGTTAATAGAAAACTAAAAATAGCAAATGGTCCCATATTTATATCTCAGTAGTCAGAACACAAATAAACATCCTTGGTGAAAACACACCAGTGCTTCCAATTAAGGCAATATAATTGCATGCTTTGAAGTGGAACAATGGAAAAATCTGACAATCCATTGTATTAATATGAGACACAGACTTTAGAGACATATAAAAAATAACATTTAATCTTTGTAAGGCATCTGCTTCTATATACTTTTTGCATAACATTTATGTATTGTGTGTAAACACACACATTAGATAGATAAATAGATAGCTGGATAGATAAACATATGTTAAAGAGCTAGACGAAATCTGGTGCAACCCACTAATTCACTTTAGAGAGCCATTCGCTGTTACCGCTGCAAGTTCTATTGTCTTCTACAGTTTCATTGTCTTCACGCGATCGTAGAAAAGCTTTACATAGTTAGCCTCAATCAGTTAATTTGCTTGCCTGGCACAGATCTCAAATGACCAATGTAAGGGTAAAGGGCAAAGTCTCAAACTAGAAAGTGGCGTGACAGCATAGAGCTATGCTTTTTATCCTATGTGTGTCTTCAAGTGTTTTATTTCATTTATAAAGTGGAGTGCAATATATAACCTTCATAGAGAAAATAACAGGTTAATTAATTATCTTTTGTAAACATCTATTTGGAGCACACAGTTGTTTACTTAACTTTTCATGAGATTGCACAAGACTATTATTTAGTCATCAGTTTTCAAGTATCACTGATCCCTTTCTTTGCTCTCTAAAACACCTAAACAAAACTAAGCATTATTTGCAAATTTCTTTGTTAAGGATCTTGGTTTCTGGGCCACTGGCTGTGCCTGTAACAGTATTTGATTGTACAAGATTTAAGTAAAAGTACCACTTGAATTTCGTTATTAAGAAAGACCTTGACATGGAGTTAAAGAAAACTAGAGGGGTGGGGCATTTAAGGTAATCAATTTGGTGAATGAATAATTAATATTCCTATACTGATGGCTGTAATTTATAGACCCTTAGAAACTCTTTTGCAAGATGGATTGTAGGCCAATGTTGTATAACATAAAAGGAAGCTTCATTAGGACATTTTGGTCTAGATCTGGAAATCAAGTGGGGAGGAAGACAGCCAGTTCTAGAAGAAGGCAAAGAATTAATCACGGTTGCCTTGCACCATCCCAAATATCAGTTACAATTAGAGCAGTTTTGTTTTAATTCCAGTCTCTCAACCTCTGCCATAATCACGGCAAATTCTCTTCCTCCTTTTTTGATTTTTTTTAACATTAAAAAAATCTTTAGCCATTTTCTACTACGTAAAATTAGTTATCCGCCATATCTGAGCCACCTTCCTTTAGAATTGAAAGCCTTATAATGCAACCGTGCTACAGTATTCAAGTAAAGTTGGCGTAACTTTCTGTAATGTTAAATGTTATGACATTAAATTGATTTATTCATAATCCACACTGCTTATGTTGTGAAACATTCAATGCTGTAGACGTAGATTCTTTAGTAAAATGTACTAAATGGAACCCAGAGATGTACTTTATCTAATAGTTCCTAAAGATTTTACAAATGTACCTCTGAAACTCCTTCTGGTACTCATGATCAAAGTTCCAGTCTGACAGTCCTGAAAAGGAAATCAAAATATCCATCAGTGCAGCTGGTATGCAAAAGCCACGCTCTCAGTCATGGCCACATGCACAGTTCCTGCCTTCCCAGGACCATTGTGGTAACTGAACACTCCGGGTCTCATTGTCCCTTTTGTCAATCTGTAACATCATGGGATAAATCCATCAACAGAATTTGGGGTGCAGGCTTTAAAAGTTGAGTCAAAGATGTAATTGATCAGTAATAAGTCTGCACCATCTAAGAAACTGAGTCGAGATGTAGAATTAGTAAGGGCATTAACTGAACTTCTAAATAAAATTTTTAAAAATCAATGAATAATTTAGGGTTGAGCTATACTGTTTCTGCTCTGACTGTATCTGGTACACCGTACTGAGTTTAGATGTCTCTTCAACAGGAATTTTGATTGTAGGTATACATGGCCTGGAGGGGAAATAACAATCATTGTTTTTTATAAATTTTTTTAAATTGGTCATTTGTTAGTGTCACCCATAGCAAGAGATAAATATTAAAGAAGGAATATTTATTCTTTCTTAACAAAGAAAGATGAGGAAGTTAAAGTTTACTAAAAAAAAAAGAAAATGAAGTGGATATACAAGAAATCGAGGAGCAGCCGTCCTTTGTCAAATGGATTATTGCACCAGGAAAGTTCAATATTTGTCATTCTGCTATGATTCCCCTGTACAGGGGTTAAAAGCTTTGTGTTTCAGACTCTGTAACATTGGGGAAATCATTCTGCCGGTTCATTTAGGTGTCTTTGTACATTCTGAGAGACATTTGAAGTGTGGTGGCAGGTTTGGACTCGGGTATTTGAAAGCTTTCGCACTCCTGGCTGAAGCCATCTCAAAGACTAAGATGGAATTGCAGCAAGGACAAAATAATAACACATTAACTTTTAATTCATTGCTATGTTAGAGCCTGAGGGCTTCTGAGAGGCTTAACAAAAGACCACTAAGAATAACATGCTTGAAATAACACTCCAAAGAGGAAAAAAGTAAACAATGAACCTCAAATAATTCAAGGCAAGGGACACTAACAATATATAAGACCAAAAGTAAAAGTCTAAAGAGAAACCAAAAAGCTTTGAGACTGGCCTTTAGGATGGTGCATATGAGAAGGGGAAGAATCTTTAGTTAAAGGCTTTCAAGATCCAACAGATTATACTTTTTGATGGCCAATAGTCTCATTCTGACCTTGACTGCTGCTGTAGGAAATAGCGGGGCATTCAAATATGGCCATGCATTTGCTCCACGTCAGTCAGACACTGAGGATAATGATGGCCAATAATAGAGGTCCTTGTGCTATATTCTTTGCTCTCTGTGGGAGGAAAATCTGAGAAAGATTTTCTATTATACCCCAAATAGCATTCTTTCTGCCAGTCCATAATAGTGGGGAAAGGGAAGAGGATGATTAAATGAGGAAAATAGTTTACCTAGGGAAATATATACATAAAGAAACTTCAGTTTACTCCGCGCCAGTATAGGCTAGGATTCTACTAGGTCCTTTGTGTAAATTTCCTTAATTTTAACAACATTCAGAGGTAGGAATTGCTATTTCTCTTCTGTAGACATAAAAATAGAGATGGAGAGTAGTAAGCCATTTGCCCAACACTATTTATTGACTAAGCAGTGGGCAAGATCTTCACCAAAATTTGTGGAGTCCAAAGCCCCAGTCATTAACCATTATGTTTCTCTATCCATTGTTAAATTTCAAGAGCTGTGGGATCATCTCCAGTAAGTCCCGTTTCGTGCTACTTCAGGCAAATATTATCCAGAACATCCTGAGGTCCACTGTATGCTGTTGGGAACTAGCTGACCTCTTGGTGTTTATTAAGAATCCATCTATGAAGGGTACTTACCGCCAAAGCTGCACATAGCCCTTCTGCCAGTTAGCTTCCAAAGGACCTGAGGGACGAATTCATTTCACTCAAATGACGACGACTGTAACTCCGTCAACCTGGTGAAGAGAACCAGACCACAGCAACTCATCCAGTATCTGAAACGTTTCATGCTCATTAAACCACAGCCATGACAGAAAAAGTCCACAACCCTATGTGACAAATATCCCACTGATGAAATTTCAAATGAGGACCAGCTTGCTGAAAGATCAAACCCTGCAGAGATTATTTTAATGCCAATCAATAATCAAAACAATTAAGGAAGCCTATACCTATAGTGATCAAGTAAAGTGAAATATTAAATTTCCACTTATTTGGGGCATTATTTCAAGTGTTGATAATAAAACAATTCTGTTCTCAAAATGGATTCGTTGAAGTGGTATAGAGAGGCCTCATCTAAAATCACGTTAATTTCTTTACTTTTCTGTAAGATGAGAAAATACCGTCTTATACAAACACCTTCTTCCATAATAGTATAAAAAGTACGGTTTTAAAAATTGAGTCCTAAACATCTCAGCTATAGTTGGAATAGCTTTCAAAACTGAAATGATATGTGAATTCTGAGGAAGTCTCAATTTGAACTCGGTAAGAGTCACCATTCACAATAGAAATCCATTTCAAATGCAGCGTTTGGGAAGGATCATCCATCACAAGGACTAGCACATTCTCCATGCTAGACTGAAGCTTGGAACTTAATGGGAAGTTACTGACAGCTTTCATCTTCACAGCTGGCCCTGGCATTTGTTAACAAGTCAGTTCTCCTGACAGGCAGATACCATAAGAAGTTCACAATATTCCAATCAACACAATACAAGAAACGCAATCTCCTGAAAAACTATTCCTTCAATCCTTTGAACTCACTAAATACATCTTTTAGAGGGCATCAACCAATTATATTTAACAAATCTAGCCTTATGGTTTTTATCACCTTTGATATAACTATTTCTAGCAAACAAATAGTGGAAAAAGTTCAATGTATTAGAATTTCCAAATTCTTTTTCTTTTTTAAATTTCAATTCTCACATTCCAGTTCTACCATTAATTATGTGATCTGCAGCCTATTAAAATGTACATATAGAGTATAATTACAAGTACTATCTTGACTAATTCTCAAAACAATCCTCTATGACAGATACTATTGATTGTTTTTTTGCAAATAAGTAAACTGAGGCTTTAAGAAGTTAAGGGACATGCCTATATTATACTGCTGGGTTTTGGCAAAATGACCAACTTTTTTCCACTGCAATAAAAATCTACTGTACTTTTCCGTAAAGATAGAGAACTGGTCTTAGAATTAAAGTGAGAATAAATAATTTTTTCTATTTTAATATGAGTTAACAACAGTATCTTTTAAAAATTGTATGTACTGGAGTATTAAGAGAGTTAGAACTAAGTTTTCTTACAGCCATTTTTTATCCTAAGTCTTACATCAATTTTGTATGTGTGTGTGTATATATACACATACACATAAATATTTCTATATGTATGTATACAGTATACATTATATGTAATATATTACATATTTATATAGAGAGAAAAATTCTGAAAAAGTCTAAATATATAAATTTGTATATATTAAGCAAATTATTGCTCCATAGATGAAATAGGCAGCCTCCTTTGTAGAAAATTTAAAAGACTGAAATAAACCCTTTGTCAAGATTCCGACCACACTACTGCCATCACTACCCTCAGCGCCAGCATTTCACAGTTCCTTAAATCTCCACCAGGAGTCATATTCTTGAGTTGAGGCATCAAAGACTCTCGTTGAAACTCCTATGTTACTGGGTGAGGATGGGGGAGTGTCACTTAAGTCATTGTAAGCTGTTAATATCATTCTACAATACTGTTTAATTAACTATAATCATCTAGCAGGTCCTTGAAGAACTAGATCAGCCAGAGCAAGAACAGGTAAGTTCGATATCAGAGGATGGAGAAGGGAGAAGTCAAGGTTTGGTATTCCTAAAATTTGTGTTCGAATTTATTCTATTCCAAGTTCTTCTCATGGCTGATGGAAATGGCCATTGAGTGCATTAATGCACACAAGTTTGTAATCAGACAGCTATTTTTGCATTCTGCAGCATATGAAACTGCTTGTCCTCGGCAAAGCCTCACCTCTCCACAATGGCACTAGACTTTTCAGGCCTACAGGGCTATTTCTCATGGTACCAACCATACATGGCTTTTCAGAGCACATTTTCTGTCACCTTGTCTTCTTTCAAGTTCTAGTCTCTGCTACTCTTCTTTCTAACTGTCAGGGGACAAATGAAGTGGAAGTGGTAGCTAAAGGCACACTTTTCATTTATAAACCATAATTACATATTTGTGGGTAAACAATCACCTAAATATCAAAGGCAGGTCCAGGACTGGTGCCAGGCATAATAGCATAGCTCATACCTAAACAGCTTCTGGAATCACAAACCACCTATCACAGACTCTTTTCTGAAAACTCCTGCTCTACTCTATACTTAAATAGAGTATGAAAAAATAGAGGATAGTTATTTGGGATATGTATTATCTTAAAATGCGTTTTAATAACAATTCCAAGATAGGAGGGTTGAATTTCTCAGTATGGTTTTCTCTAAGTTTGTCCACATAGTCTCATATATCTGCATTCCAGTGTCAACAAATAAAAGATTTATCAATGATCCTAGGGACTGTTTCCTCTAAGAACACTGCTGAGGCCATGAAATCATCCACTCTGTTCACCCAGGTCTGCTCAAACCATGACAAGTCAAGTCTCTACAGATTTAAAATGTCTTAACATTAGCTTTTCACGTAAAAATTTGTATAGCTTTGTCTGTTAAAAATTTCTCCTCTAAAATGGTTAATATCTTTATTATCATGAGATCAAATATGAAAACTCAAAAAATACCAAGAACCCAATAAACAGACGAGCAAAGGCAAGGACAGCTCACAAATGAGGAGGCACAACTGGAATGAAAACTAAGGAAAACTGTTCAAAACTGTTCAGGGTTTCCATGAATAAAAGAAAACCAAGTAAACCAAAGAGAAATCTTTAACTATAACTTTTTAATTATCTAAAATAAAATTGTGGTTGAGAGCATAAATTGCTCAAGGCTTTTGGAAAGTAATTTAGTAATATGTGTTAAGAGTGTGAAAAGTAACCTTTGAACTCCAGGAAATCAGCCTAAATGTGAGGGAGCAAAGCATGTGAAAAATTGGTTTATCATAGCATTTGTCCTAATATTGCAAAACTAGAAATAATCTAATATCCAACAATAGGAGAAGAGTTACAGAAGTGGTGTTGTAGCCATTACGTTATAATACAAGGCTTAAAAATGATTACATGAAAAAAGATTGGTCAAATGGAGATAACCTGAAGTGGAGTGATCGGTACATGAGTTTATTATGCTATCCTCCAAAAAGAACCTCTCCAGGGAAATTCTTAAACTGCAGTGTTAAAGGAAAGGAAACACGTCTATGTTGGGAGAAAAAAAATATGGAAAGAAATACAATGAAATGTTAGTAGTGAATAATGTTTTATTAAAGATTTTACTTTTTTGGAGTAGTTTTAGGTTTCCAAGAAAATTGAGAGGGAAGTACAGAGATTTCCCATATGCCCCCACTCGTGTATAGCCTCCCCCACTATCGACATCACTCACCAGAATGGTACATTTCTTACCAAGGATGAACCTACACTGACACATCATAATCCCCAGAGTCCATAGTTTATCTTAGGGTTCATTCTTGGTGTTGTATATTCAGTGGGTTTGGACAAATGTGTAATGACATATATCCATCATCATAGTATCATAGAGTGTTTTCACTGTCCTAAAAATCCTCTGTGCTCTGTCTAGTCGTCTCTCCTCCCCTCGACCCTTGGCAACCACTCATCTGTTTATTGTCTCCACAGTTTTGCCTTTTCCAGAATGTCATATAGTTGGAATCATGTAGTATGAAAAAGTTTTTGAAAAATTTTTAGAATCTACCTTTATAATAAAAAGCTAATCATTTGCAAATAAACATACTCTCTTCACGAAACCCATGGAAACTGTGAGGATTTCTCCATGAAAGTAAAGAAAGTATTGATAAAATAAAGTCTCCAGGAAGATAAAGAAGGTTGACATATTGTTTCTGATAGCTCGACTACAGAACCATAGAAGAGAAAAATTATGTTTAAAGAAATATTAGAAGTGAAGAAATGGTTTCTTTTCACAAACAAAACACTTGGGAAACAAATATCTGCCCTTGGCAATGAAACACCTTGGCAGACTGACAGCATCAAGACTGGATTGCAGACAAGGAAGAGATAGAACAAAGAGGGAGAACCAGGTAGCTATTGAATAACTGAATCTTTGAGAAAAAAAAGAAGAATGCTTTCCACACAAAGTTAAAAAAAAGAATAGACAATAAACAATAGTCTAAATAGTCTTAATCTCTAAAATAGAGATTTTACTGAGGTAACTATTCTTTTTCCAATCTGCAGAAATATTTGGGTTGCTGCTGATCTGAAAGGACCTCTATTGTTTTCCAGACTTTCAGTATGCTTTGGAAAGGACCCATGACCAGAGGTATTGTTGTCCTTGGAGATTAAGAGAAATGCAGCTCTCTGCTATCGTTCTTCTGATCCTCTCCAATTATAACCAGTTGCAGGCAGTTATGTGTGGCCTTTGCAGCTTAGTGACTACTAAATAATTGGAGTTGAGATGTCAAATATTTCCCTAATGAGCTCAAGGTCCTAAGTAAACCCGAGCTGCAATCACAATAGTGGGGTTGAAATATACTGAAATGTGTGTCTGCTTCTGGATGAGTTAGAGCTATTATGGCTCCAAAAACATGTGCACGATTGCTTGGGTTGGGGGATGGGAGAAGAAAGAAAGAAAATGAGGATACAGAAGAAAGGAATCTCTTTCTGTAATAAATTAAGAGGATTATCCTTTTTAAACTGTTATTTCTATCGCTTTGGTTTAGAAACTCAGCCTCAGAATGATTGATTCTGAACACTTCTAATTCTACTCAAATCTAACTAAACGCAGAAAGCTAGAGGAGGAAGGCTCCTTTGGAAAACAAAACGATACCGTAAGCCCTCCTCAGAAAAGACTAGCATATTGGTGGAAGCTTTGCTATTTTTGACAAAGGGGTATCTGGCACCTGTAAGCGCAGATAAACACAGGTGTTACTTATAAACACAGCCAAGCCTCATCCCCCAGTGAATGCTCCGGGTTGCTGCCTGTTCTGTCATGCTGAGGTGAAGGTGAACCAGGGAATGCCGTACCTCCCAGCCTGGATGACTCTGACCGCAGTAAACTTCTTTTCTAAATAAACAGTTAGACATGAACAAGGGTATTGATGGTGCTTGCTACCCTAAAATTTAAGAAAGAATATGCTGATTAAGGTCTATCATTATCATAAAGGAGCGAGAGTCTCCCAGCTTTGGCTCAAGGTCTCTTCTGAGACTCTGCTGGAGTGGGGAAATCAGCGTCCTGCTCGTTGAGATGGTCTTCAAATCCTGTTGCCATTATAGCAAGAATATGGACATTTTACATTAGCAGATCGCATTAGAAAATAATTTTATGTAGTCCCTCCTCCTGATTGAAACAATTGTTGTGAGCAACCCATGATATGTGAACACAGCTATTTGAATTACATTTTACTAAATGCAAGCTTTCCAATCCTTTGAATCAGCATGTTGGCTGGGGAGCGGGCTTTGCCTCACTATTTGGAGTGTGGACACGTTTGTGCTTGTCTCTTTTTATTGCTTTGGGGATTTTCCCAATGTAAATCCTCTTGGAACTCAACTCTCCAGCTTTGTACAGATGTACTGTAACTGACTCTTTGTTTATGATCCTGTATCCAGTTTTTTTTTCAAATGGGAGTAGACAGATTAGACACACTTCTAAGGGACCTATTGTGCATTGTGAGCACTGTGTGCTTAATTGCAAAAAGGAAAAAAAAAGTAACAACAACAACAACCCAGCTGCTTAATTTATGGATATCGGCAACAGGGCCAGCAATTTCGACATGGAAAGTGGAACTCTCATCATTCACAAAGTTGGCAGGAATTTCTTCTGAATTTCAGACTGAACAAGAATCTCTTTGTTTTTCTCCAATTACTTTTTCAAACAACTAAATTGAGTGCTCATGGAAGGTGCTCGCTTTCCTAAGTAAAGTCCCCTATTTTACCAGTGAACAGGTGCGGCAGAGGGAGTGGCACTTAAGGTATTTCACACTTCCCCAACTTCCATTAGTGTGCCTTGAGCTTAATCTAAATGCTCTGTTTCCAAAGTTGAGCCTCTGTGGCCTGTCTTGGATCTATTCTTTGACATTATCTATAAAACCACCAATTGCAATGGTAATTTTTCAGAATCAGCTAGGCCTGGAAATAAACACATTACTTCTCTAATGTATTACCTCATACAATTTTGAGTCATTTCCTTCTGTACCTGGCTCAGAGCCATCAATATCATAGGGACTCCTCAATGCCCTCCAACTAAAACAGGCATTGTGCGTTGAGGATGGTGAGGGCAAGGCCAATGCCAAAAGCTCTCTTTTGGCCTTGCGTTATTTTTTTCCCAGCTCTCTTCCTGACTTTTCTTTTGTCAGAATGCACCATTTTCCCACCTAACAGTAGATGTTTTGAGGGATAGTCCAGTGATATGAAAGGGTCCCAAATGACCTCTATCTTGATGTGCAACACAGTCTTTCCAGAACATTATGAGAACTCAGTGGCACTTCTTATGAACCTGTCTTTGGAGTCCCAAGACTTTGGAAACTTTTTGAGATAAGGGAACAATAAGTAATTGCTATCTTAGAAATTAAATTCTCTTGGACGACATCCAGAAGGAATTTGCTTTAATTATGAAAGTATTTTCAGAGGAAAATAGTCTTAGAGTTTTAATGTTTTGCAAACAAATGATCTTTAGCATGAAACAATGTCAGAAGAGTAAGTCATGAGAAATACCTGTTCAGCAATAAGTGAAAGGAGTCAGAAAAGAAAACACATGCACATGGAAAATGTTGTTTTTAGAAATAAAAGTGTCAATGCACAATGATCCATTAAACAAAGGCATTCCATCCTAAAGTATTCCACCAGCACTTCTAAAATTCCCAAGTGCAATAGATTTTTGGTTACTAATAATTGAGTCTGGATTCATGCCCAAAAATTGAAGATAAAATGCTCCCATATCCAATTACTAATTCCTTTAACAAGGGTTTGTCTAAATATTTTTCACGTTTTAACCCTTTTGGTTACTGAAATTCCATTTAAGAGAGCAGTTCCATAGGAGACAATTCAATCTTATTTCTGTCCAAGTATTTGGGATGCAGCTGTTTAATGATATGTAATGAGATTCCCAATTGTTACTGTTATGTGTTTTAGCAAAGAGCTAGTTTTGCATGGCCACATTTGGATTTGTGACCAGAGAACAGTATACTTCCATACACGTAAAGATGTATATAAAATGACAACGTGACCACATATCCAGAAACTTTCTGGAGGAGTAGGCATTTGTTTACTCAGTCAGATAGGCCAGAACCTGAAGTGAAAACATGAATCAATGGTACTGGCTTTAATTTAAATACCTTTTGTATTCAATTTCCTGAACTGCTCATAGAATAAACTTCAAGTTGGGATACTCCTACATGTGCAATTTTTTTTAAAAAATTACCACTGGGTTAGGAATTGGGGGCCTTATTCTAGTGCTGTCGCTAGTTACCTTTAGAAGCTAAGGCAACATACAGCTTCTCAGATGATTTATTTTCTTCCTCATGTACAAGATCATAATGACAACTGTCTTACATTCTTCTCAGGGTGGATACGAAGAGTAAGTGCTAACATACAAGTAAAAGCATGTTAATAAAAGCACCATTCAAATACATGACTTCATTTTATACACCAAAAAAAATCTGATTGTTGGACCATCAAGCCAATGTTCATGAAATTTAAACTGGAGACATATCCTAGCATATCAGAAATGCAACTTTTTTATCTGCCCTTAAAGAGGAGCTAATGGGAAGCCTCATCTGGTTATGACATTTATTCATTCAACAAATCCTTACTGAACTCTCATCATTTTTCAGCCATTTTGCTAGATGCAAGCTACAAAGTGATGAATAAGTCACATATAAACTTTCCTTCATGAAGCTTAGAGTCTACTAAGGATATGAAGCAGATAATCACACGAACAATTATGTACTTGAAATCATGACAGTATTATGAAGGAAGAGTACATTCTGAGAGTATAAAACAAGGCTTAAACTATGCTTCAGTTTTTGGTGAAATTCTCTAAGGAAATAAGCTTGGCTGAGTCCTAAAGGCCAAGTAGGAGTTCTCCAGATAAACGCAGAGGGTAAGATTGCAGGCAGAGAACGCAGCACAGATGAGATCTTGACAGGTGGAAAATCAGGGGCCGAACGGTGCTGGGAGACGTTAGAAGCAGAGGGAGAGACAAGATCACACAGCAATTTAGACACCACTCATCTGGAATAGATGGAAAAAAACTTCAACACAAACAGAAACAAATCCAGAACTGTAAATATAAACTCATGGTTTCTTTTTAACTGAGTCCAAAACTAATAATGTATTATTGCAGCCCTCTCATACTAGATTCTTGTGCCTTGGATCAGCAATTTTTGCACCGTGCTCTCTGGAATCTAGACTTTCCAGAGCTGCCTTGGCACGGGCCTGAGGTGGGCTAGAAACAGGAGAAGAACAGAGAGGGCCTCACTGCTTCGCCCACAAAACACAGCAGGTACACTGTTACTGTATATATTGGGCTTCTGCAAGGACATCATTGGGAGAAAAGATTCCCAAGTCAAGGAAGGCAGGAAGGCGAGAAGAGTTGGGGAGAGAGAGAGAGAGAGAGAAAGTCACTATCTTCAATGAGCAGCAATAAGGTTATTTATAAATGGCCTTCATCCACATTTCTTCTTTTCTGCCTACAGGAGTTTGTGTTTTGTTTTCCGAGAGCTTATCATTGCTTTCTTTGCTGACTGCCTGCCCACAGATCATCATATTGTATCAGATCATTTGCTGGGCCTCGGGGAATCTGTGACGCCTGAAGGGCAGGCTTGCAAGCATCCCTTCACAGAAGGGAGAGCCTTCTCTTTCCACAGGGTGATAGTAATTTGCCTTGACTGTGGCAGTACTTCCTCGGGCTGTCCTTGCTCAGGTTTTAAAACCTTTTTATTGTTGCTTCCAGGACATTGTTCAGGATGGTGGATGGTATTCTGAGACCTGAGGAGAGAGGGATAGCACTCATTGTACCTGCCGTACACTAGAGAAATCTGGACGCCAAGCTCTGTCCCCAGACTGAAACCCACTGTGAGTGACCACCCGCCAGCTCACGGGAAGTGAGAGGACACAGTTTTGCCCTCCCCCGGTCCACATACACCATCCAGCAGGCTAGCTGAATGAAGGCTGACACTGACACAAAATGGATGCAGGCTCAACAACCCTGTAAAAGGTAATATAGGAAGTTAAAGCATAAAGCTGCATCCCAGAATCTCCAGAAGGAGGTAGGGCTGCCGATCCATTCATTATTTTCTAACTATCTTTCTCGTCCCTGGGGGAATGCTACCTCTCTCTCCTCAGGGGCCAGCAAGCTGACAATCCCATGCCAAATCATACATCTGCAAAGCTGCCACGTGTTACCATTTTGGTAAAATTACCTTTGGCAAAATTACCTTTCTTAGTTTTAACTTATTACTGGGGGCAAGGCATGACAGCGAGCAGGGAAAGAAGGTCCTATCAACACCTAACTTGGAGAAACTGCCTCATAGAACTTGCCAGTCATTCCAGGATTACCCAGTTCAAACCAAAACTGTCCAAGACTAGTTGTAAAGGCCAACGTCCATGCTGTAGTTCTAAGACCTCAATAGGCAATATGGCCTCATTCACTCGCGTGGCAGAGAGGGGTGTGCTCACCCAGTATTGCACATGTTCCCTGGCATTTTCCAGCCTTCTTTGAAGGTAGGTTAGGGCCACTGACTCTTCTGGCCAATGGGCTGGGAGCTGGAGAGATACTCTGGTCTGACACACTTAAGAGTAGGTGTGAGCTCCGCACAAACTCTCATCTGCTTCCTGAGTGATCAGAAAGCTGGTTGGCAGGCTAAGAGGCTGCATGGATGAAGGCTCCCCTGGTGTCATCATCCTGCGGGACTGCTTGAAAGAGCACTTTCCTGTGGTACCCACTGGGATTGCACCAGGACCGCCTACCCTGTATCAACTAATACAAACCACAAAACTAATTTAAGCCAAATCTCCCCCTAAACCTCCTGACTCTTCAAGCTTGCCATCCACTCACTACCATATTTCTCCAAGTTGTGTTTCTTTTGTGTCATGTGATTGCTTCGAGTCTTCACTCTCCGGAGGCTGCATTCTCAAGGATTACCAGTGAGTGAGCTGGAAATATCAAACTATTTCCTCTTATCTTCTTTGACCTCCCTGGAACATTTGGCATTCAGCATTGAAAACCACCTTTTCTGTAAATTCTCTTTTCTCTGTGTTTTTGTGACTCAATCAATCAACTGACAAGTGTTTTTTGAGCAACTATATACACTAAAACCATCTATGTCCCTTGGTCTCTGTTCCCTCTATAGTCTCCCATTGAGATATCTTGTAGCTCTAGTAATAGAGCCTCTAAGCTTCAGTTTCCTAATCTGTAAAATGGGCATAATATCCTCCCTTTCAGATGTCATGAAGATTAAATGAGTTAGTGTTTATAAAGGAACCTATGACAAAGCACAAAATACGGGAGTTTCAGAGTCAATCTCCCTTACTGCTGTTTTTGTGAAGTGACAACTGTTCAAAGAAACTTGCAGATCAGTATTTGCAGTCATCACCTTTCCAGCAATTTCCAGTCTTACATTTTTAATTCCTAAAGGACATTTCAAATGGAACATTCATATTCACCTCAAATCGAATAACTGAGTCAACAATTCCTCACCCTACTCTACCATAACCTTCCACCCCCTAAAAAAGGCTCTATTTCTGCCAGTGGTACCGTTAATAACCCAGTCATCAAGGTTTGATGCTTAATCTCAAGTTTCATTCATTAAAGTCTCCTGCCGATATCATCTTTCCATTTCAGCTTAGTGAAACAGTAACTGAGCAAGAGCATTGTGATTGGAAGCATTTGCTGTCAATTCGAAATTGAATCAGATAAAACCCCTGCGTTCAGGTTGGAGAAGTGTAGACTGGGTTTGTCAGAAGAACAAGATGAGCGAAATTTGAGTGTTTAGCAAAGGGGTCTGTACATCACTGCAACATGAAGCTGCATCCAGGGAGGTAATGGTGGACTCTCCAAGAACTGAAGATACTGATGAGATGGAAGAGAAATTTTAGTGGGATTAAGGGCCAAAGGAACTGGGGGCCTAATACATTCCTGTGTTGGTGCCAATAAGTGAAATAAGGAAGTAGAGGAGTCCTGGGTACTGACAAGGACAGTTGTGGCCATGGGAGAGGGTTGTTAAAAGAGAAAAAAGTTTTTAAAAACATTGAAATTAGTTGTCAGGTGCATTATCCACATGTAGGTTGAAGTTGTCCATAGTGGCGGCAGGAGTGGTGATAGAAAGGAGGACGGTGAGGCCATGCCAACCTCCTCGATAAAGAGATGTGGTGACTGGAAAGTAGCAGATGATAATTGGAGGCTCATCCAGATGGCATGAGCCTCAGGGTATTTGGTGTAAAGGTGGCATAGTATGAAAGAGGCAATAGGACAGTTAAGAGAATGCCCTTTGTTGAAGAACTCCGTGCCTTTGCCTTTTTGTAATGGTCATCCACTGCACTCAAGTGGAGCAGTTAAAAATTGGATGGGTCCTTTCAAGGGGATTAGTTGTTGAAATAACTGACACACCTCATTTTAAGAGTTTCTCATATAAAAAGAGGATTTCAACATGGATATCAAAGGCACATTAGAGAGATTTCTAGTAAATTTGTGAGCTATTAAAATTATTTACCTTAAATAAATCTCTAGAGTCTTCTCCATTGCTTCTAACTTACACAGGTCACTAACCAAGACTAACAGAGACCACCCACAAAGAAAGTTAAAAATTTTATTGGCTCCAATTTAGTCGTGTGGATAGCATCCAAAGATTTCCGGTCCCCCAGATTTCATAGGATTGTGAATTTATGTAAACCACCAACATTCTGAGGTTAGTGGTGCAAGGAATAAACAGAGAAAGCTCAACAGATAATTCAAGCTGTGTAGCAATTTGGAAAAAAGTAGTTCTATCTCAGATTAATAAAATGGAAATTGTCCTTCCAGAACTATGTTGCTTCCTGTTACTGCCAAATCTCTTTTGCATTTGTATGATCAAAAACTCATAATCCTATTGAATGCACACAAAATTGGATAATAAAGTTCTCCAAGTGTTACTGTTAGTATCTGCTCACCAGAACCAACACAGAGGGAAAGCTGGGTGCATATAAGATGTTACAATATTATAAACTTCTGAACCTTTTTGATATTTTCTTTTCAGTGTTCAAAATATGTGTCCAAACCAAGAATTGAAAAGTCACTTCTATCCAATAGAATTGGTGTGTCTATCCCATAGAATAGTAATGTGATTACTATTGACTGTATGGGAAAAATAGAATTGTTACGATTTGTATTTTTTGCATCAAGAACTGAAGAAAAGTTTGGCTACACAACCAATCGTTGTTTTGAAATGTTTTTTTCTTGCTTCCACAATATTCTGTCTGGCTGTGAAGTAAAGTGTTATCATATACCAATGCCATAAAATGAGAATATTGTGCATGTGGATAAGAATGCATTAGAGGGAGGGGCAGGAGGCTAGTAGTGATTAACAAAAATTGATAATCCAATATTGATTCTCATTTCCTTTCTTATCCTCAAATTGCCATAAAACAGACCACAAAGAAAATCCCATAAGACAGCAAAAGTTATGCACATAAACTCTTTCATTGAATCCAACTGCAGCATATTAGAAGAATCTCAAGGGCAAATGTTTCCTTTGGAATATTAAATTGGTACAGTACCAAGTGGTTTTTCTATGAACCCTTAAAACAGTATGACTCATAGAAATTCTATGAAGTAGGATGTAAGTAGAGAGAGAGAAATCTTCTCCAAATTCAGCTTTATCCGAATTTTAAAGTAATTCGACTACAAGAGGGGGTAAACTTGCCTCTTATAAAGGGAATAAAGGATTTTAAAAATGAAATAGCAAGTTTTGTTTCATTTTGTCTACTTTCTGGAGTTAGAACTTGAGAAGTTCCCTAAGTTTCAAATTGAACATACCTACTCAATGGATGTCATGCTGGTATTGAAGGCTGCGGATGGAAATGGGGAGAGGAGAGGTGGGACGTAGGGAAGACAGTCTGTAATGTGTTCCCTGTTTAACGTTGCTGAATTATTTATGTGCCAGTTGCTTGCCACATGTTTATCATATAGATTATGCATATACCTGTTAGACAATGAAGAAAAACAGATATAATTTCTTTTTCATCTCACTCTGGAGATGAAAGAAGATGTATAATCATTAAGGACATGTAGCTGTGCCCTGAAATAGCTTAGGTGATGTTAAACCAAGGAAGTGTGCATGCTGATGCTGGTATTGACATTATTTTAGTGTCTCTAACTATTCATTTTCCCTTATTGTAGACACAATATTCAGCATCCAGGTTAATCCTTTCATATAGAAAGAAAAGTTCCACGTTTGAGATAATTTAGCCCATAGAAATAATCAGTTTACACAGGAAGAGGCTGAAAATTTCCTTTAAAAAACTTTTTTTAAGGATTTTCGTCACAGATAGAGCAGAAAGGAGAAAACAACTAAACAGTGTGAGAGAGAAAGTGGAAAGGAAGAGAAAGAGGCCTAGAATAATACAATATTCTACAGTATTAAATTTTTAATCTCTTACCAGAGCAAGTAATTCCTCTCTGTTGGACAGTGTCATCCTGATGCAACCTCCCAATATCCTGATGACTTAGTGTGACCCACAGAGTTTCTCTTGGTTATGTATAGTTTTCTAGAAATTTGGGTCCATGGTAAGAAATCACTACACTAAGTTTTTCTTGTGGTACAGCAAAGGCTAGGTAATTAATTTCTTGGTATTTGTTGCTTTCTCCACAGGTTTACGATCTGTCCTTTTTCTCTCCCTTAAAAATTATGGCTTCTAACATATGTGCTTGAGAAATTCATCAATAAAATGTGTTTTATGAGGAGACACAATAATATCTATCAGTTATATGTTAGTTAAGGTAAAAGGAAAACCTCAAATATCAAATTATTTTGTCATTTATTCTAAAAGTTTCAAAAATTTCCCATGTTTTTAATATAGGAAGTTTAGGGGTGGTGAAGAAGAGAATGCTAAAGATTAGCAAGAGATACACTTCAAACAATATTTGAAAGACTAGAGCTATGAAAACTCTTCGTGAGTATTCAGATACCCCACTGGTTTTACGTGAGGTTCCTTATACAACTGAGGCTGTGGAGCTAAGACACGAGGGCCCAGAAGAAAGTGATTAAATGATGTTGCACATGCTCTAATGCACATGTAAACATTTGGCTAAGGATATGTACACTTTTGTGACATCAGAGTGTGACAGTCCAAAGACATACCATACGGCTCCATTATGCAGAAGGATCCACTAGAGAACTCCTGTTATGTAGCGAAGCTGAAATATCTGCCTCTTTTATGCAGGCAATATTCCATTTTAAAATGTTTTCCAATCTGGCTCCGAATAACCCCCTCTGTGAACCAAATGTGTTCGTTACCAAATATTCTCCATGGTTTTCCTCCAAGGACCGAAACAGGCTCCAGGTGTTAGTAATGACCTAATCATACGAAAGCCAGCATATTTATGTACTCTTTCCCCCAAGAAAATGTGGATGTGCTTCCTTCTAAGTCTACTTTGCCTCAACAGCCTTCATACATCTGCTGATTATATATTTGTAAATCTCTCCTTTTATCTCCCCAACAGATGCGCGCTGTGATGAGAAATGCCGAAGCACACATTAGAAGCAATGATGGTTATCAGCCTAGCAGAGGCTGATGGGCTTCCTCAGATCTCACCATGGAACCAATGGAATGCCAGAAAACGATTGGCTGGGGAGCTCTTCCACATTGTCAGGAGTATTGGGAAAAGGCTGCAAGAGAATGATGAGAAAAAACCTGGAGAATGGCAAATGCTTCACTGAAGCAATCTGTTATATTCCTCCTCGCAGAGTGGGATGCCTGGCCTGAGATGAGAGAAGTAAGAGGACTGAGAGGGAGCGAAGGAAATAGAAGCCGAGGAGAGCGGGACAGAAAGCAGAGATTTATAGCATGTATCGTAACCACTCTAACACATTGGGCTTCTCCTGAACTTAATCCAACTTCCACGTTACTGAAAATTTATTATTTCCCTTATGCGTTTGTAGAAAAGACAGAAAATGAGTAAGAAAAATGGAAAGAGACAGAAAAAAGGAGACAAAAATGAAGGGGACCAGGAGCCCAATTCCTGTTTCTTTTGCTTTTGTCAGACCAAGTAAAACATTTAAAATCATCAGCAGATATTGGCTGATCCCCATCATTTTGAAAGGGGCTATTCAAACCTTTCAGAGAAGGACCTGGTCCTTGCACCAGTTATTGGCCAAGGTTTGACATGTACTAATAGCACTTCAGGGGCAATGGCCTTTTGATGACCATCAGGTACCAGTGCTTCTAAATTGGCCAATTTCATGTGTCAGGAGGCCAGAAGACATACAATCACATAAGAAAAACACTTTAATCCAGTCATTATAAGGTAGGAGCAGAACAAAGTGGCTGAGGTATTTATAGGTATGGCTGTAATTTCAGCCTGGGTTCATTCAGTCAAGAAGATTGTTTCCAGTCTACTAGAAAACACTTCCAATAAGCTTGAATTACAACCTCAATATCTTTCTCTTTTTTTTTTCAGGTTAACATGTGAAGTAAAGAGATTCCCTCAATGTCATAGTTCCTTTTACTGCCTAAAAATTAATGAGTATCTTCCCCTCTAGAAACAAATAGATTATTTCATTTTAATCTCTTAGTAGACTAGTAGTAACAAAATTGGTTTTGCATTTTCCCTTTTGATTAACTTTTCTGCAATTGATCACTGGCCTTAAAAAGATGAGAAGACAGATTTCAGCTGCCATCTTCTATGGAGGTTTTCATTCATTAGTTTTCTTTCTCTTCATTCTCTCACCCTTCAATCTCCTCCTCTCCTATTACATCAGTTACATCTCTTGCCACACCTCACATAATTCCTCTTGTGTGTCTTTGCAACATCTGATTTGTTATGATGTATTATGCATGCAAATATAATTGAAGAGGAGGAGTTAAGGAGAATGACAGCCTAAAGAGGCACACTTTTTTGACTCTGTCACTCCCAGAACACAGCATAAAGAGATCCAGGACAACTGGATGTTGTGATAAAAACATTAGAATATCAAATTAAACCATAGCAGTGTCCTACTCAACCCACGTCATCTGTTGTAGGCAATGACAGTCCCAAACCAAAGAAAGCTACATGAAGTCAAGGCCATTATTTGTCGTAAAATCTGCCTTTAATTTTTACCTTATGAAAAATAAAATCAAAATTCTCCTTTCAGTGCAATACTTTTGGGTAAGAAATGTATAAACCTCCTTTGTCACACTATATAATTAGTCATTTTCAGACCGCTTAGTTTGTGAAAGTCATATTAACAAAAATTGTTACCTGGAAGATAACTGAATAAATCCTAATGGCACTAACAACAGTCTTAAAAAGTAAGGCATTTTACTTTGATTCTATGTCTAAAAAAAGTAAACTACAATGAGGTGAGAAATAACTTACCCTTTACAAATGAAGTATTATAGAACAAACATGTCCATTAAAAGACGGCTAATAATAAACTCATGAAAAGATGTTCAACATCACTAATCATCAGGGAAATGCAAATCGAAACTACACTAAGATACCACCCTAAGCCTGTTAAAAGGGCTATAATCACAAGACTCAAAATAACAAATGTTGGAAAGGGTGTGGAGAGAAGGGAACCCTCATACACTGCTGGTGAGAGTGCAAACTGGTGCAGCCACTATGGAAAACAGTACAGAGATTCCTCAAAAAACTAAGAATAAAACTACCTTATGACATTCCTCAACAAACGGAAAATAGAACTACCTTATGACCCAGCTATCCCACTACTGGGTATCTACCCAAACAACTTGAAATCAACAATCCAAAGTAACATATGTGCCCCTATGTTCATTGCAGCACTATTCACAATAGCCAAGACGTGGAAACTATCCGAGTGCCCATTGACTGATGACTGGATAAAGAAGATGTGGGATATATATATATTTATATATATATAATGGAATACTACTCAGCCAGAAAACAGACAAATTCATCCCATTTGCGACAACATGGATGGACCTGCAGGGTATTATGGTAAGCGAAATAAGCCAGACTGAGAAAGACAAACACGAGATGATTTCACTCATATGTGGAATATAAACAAGCACATGCACAAAGAAAACAGTTCAGTGGTTACCAGGGGAAAGGGGGGTGGGGGGTGGGCACAGGGGGTGAAGGGGAGCACTTATGTGGTGACAGACAAGAAATAATGTACAACTGAAATTTCACAATGATGTAAACTATTATGAATTCAAATAAACAATTTTAAAAAAAGATGGCTAACAGGATGTTTCTTAAAGTATAGTGCTAGAGAAATCATCTCCAAATTATTAAATTTCTAATGGGAACTCTAAGATATGATCTCAAATGGAATCATTTAGTATGGAATAGAGTTCAGACAATAAATTTTAACTTCAAAAAAATAATTCATTGAGCTACTATTTACGTGGTAAAAAGTGACATGGCGCCTTATCTAACTGGGTCTTGACCTGGAGCACCTTCCCTTCCAAACCAGGCCTTTCCCCTTTTCAGACCCACCATTACATGTGCTCATTATCTCTGGAGACCCAGAGAGGTTTGGAAGAGATTCACAGAAAGGAGTCCACATAGATGGGGGAGAGTCTCCAGCTGAACACTAGCCTCTCTACCTGAGCAAAACAAGAACTAGAAAATAGGCCTAATTGGCAACACATGTTTAGCTTCACCAGCCAAGTCCATTGTCCTGAAAGTTCACTCCTGTCCACTCATGATTTGGACATCTATGGACAGTACAAAAGGAAGAAAATGTGCTCCTTCAACACGTAGAAGAAGGTGGCAATGAGAACAGTCCCTTGGGATGGGGGCTAAAGCAGAAACCCAGGCCCAGAAATGGAATTCTAAGGAGCTGAGATCCAGGCTGGAGACTTTGTTCCTTCTTTTCTGTCTTTCTCTCTTTTCAAAATTTGTTGATTAACTTATTTACATCTTAGGACAAGGAGTCAGTCCTATTTTCATTATCAGCCTTCAAGCCAGACTGGCACAACAACTTTGCATTTAGAAAAGTGCAAACCTCGAGGAAGACCCAGACAAGACTTGACACTGCACTTGCACTACTTCTTCTGAGAGAGAGCCTCCTGCTCACACCCTCCGGGGACACACATGAATACAAGATGGAAACCAACTGACGTAGGGACCGGAACTTTCAACATTTCTGCAGCTATGATAACAGTGAAGGGGTCCACCTGGGCTTACACCTTGCTACATGAACTCTCAGAAACTCATTTTCAGTTTTTTAATTCTTATTCTTATTTATGGAATAAATGCTGTCCTAACAAACCGTCATTAAGGGAGATTGACTTTGCAACTTGAGACAAGTTCCAATGATGTTGGAACTTACTGTGTAGCTCAGATTAGCTTCGAAGAAAGGGCAGCTTCGACACTACATCAGTGATCTGTGAAGCTTGTCAGCATATTAAGGAAAGGACACAATACTAAACTGCACTGGATTGGGAGGGCGTAGAAGGAGACATAGTCTCTTGAATGACTTGGGAGCTAAGGTATTGGACATTGCCATGTGTGATAATAGAATTCTGCCAGCTAGCCTTCTGGATGTCTAACAACCTTGTATTCTTATACTAAACTCATGTCAACCCTTGACCTGAATTAAAGTGGGGCCTGCCACCAAAATCTAAACTACAGACAGAGCTGTTTAAATGTAGAGCAGCTTACTGTCCTGGCAGCAGGGTGGTTCATCAGAAGGCACCACTGACAGGACGACCAGCTGGGTCAGGTTATCAAATGTCCTTATTTCCCTCGTGGGTTTCTTTCTCAGTAGATCTACCACTCTGACTCCAGCTATGTCCATAGCAGCCCTTCTGGCCTTTGTGGGCCTCCTGCTAGCTAATTCCTGCATTACTCTCATGGAAAGAAAGAGCATCCAGAAAGATTAAGATTTAACAACATGCCAACAGTAGTATCCAAAAGCCTGTCTTTAATGATATGAGTCCCTCTGTGTCCTGACCTGTGCCTCAACCTCCAGGCTCATCCTCCAGTTCTCCACGCTCCCTACTCTAAACTTCAACAATGGCGACCTGATTGCTAAACACTGAATGGACCATGGTAGTCAACAGCTTTACACCTTTGCTTATGTTGTTTCCTCTGGAACATCACCAACCCTTTACCCACCCCATCTCCTTCTTCTTCGACAAATCACTTCCACATTACTTTCCCTGACTCTCCAGTAAGAGTCAACCAGCCCACCAGTGATTTGTTGCACACAACTCCATCAGGGCCTCTACCACATGACCTTGAAACTGCTTACTCTCTCCTCCGTTACTCTGACAACTCTCAGGAGTCCAGGCTTTGCTCCATTATACCAAATTTTTCTAGTTCCAAATCATGACCCCAGGATTAAGAAAGAGGGAGAGGAAAGGAAGCTAGGAAAAATTTAAAAACAGCCCAGCTTCAACTACTGTGGACAGGGAGAAAAGTAAAGGCAAAAAGTGGTTTAAAAAAATCCATCCCATAAGTGCACAGATAAGTGATTTAAAAGTCGCAATTTTAAATCACACTGCCTAATGTTACTCTGAAGTGCGAGAAATATAAACCTCTGTAAGAGCATTGATGGCTTCTGATATTTAACACATATTTTAGTTCGAATGATTCTGCCACTGGTATCAGCAGGGGAAAAAAGGTCTTTCTTTTAATAAAAGGTAGTTGGACATCCATTTGAACAGTGTGAACCGCCAGCCACCTTTAAGAATATTCATTACCTGCCTTGTTAGACTCAGATGCCATCTTATGCTGGAAGGCAAACTGGTGAACTCTGTGACTTCTCTAAGTCCTTCTCAGCCCTCTGATTTTAGATCTTTGATTTTCTGCTTATGATCTTCCAAAGCAGGGGAATGGACTTGATTTATTCACATTAAGTCCATTGATATATTTTGAATAAGGTATAGAGGAGGGTTTTGAGTGACTACTCACTCATCTGAAGGCCTGTGACCTGTGAACTGCCTCAAGGCTCTCTCTTCAACCTCTCTTTTGGGTATTCCCAACCTATGCAAGCTCTTTCTTAAGCTTTCCAGTCTTTGGACGAAGATTTCATTTTCACTATTTATGGAATGAGTCTATTTGTTACCAAACAAGGTCTACTTCTCTAATTAACAGGTATCTCTAAAAAATAAGCAAAGTAGTCAGAACAGAGCTTCATCAAGAATATCTGAATGCTCAGTGAACATCTCTGATCTCAGTGTGTAAAGGACATAGCCCCAGGTAACAGTACCCTCTGAACTAAGTTAGCTCACATTTTTTTCTGAATCTGTCCGTACTTGTCAAGTAAGGGCTTGATTCAACAGTGTGCTGCAGAAGAAGGGCTTTTCTACATCTTGGAGTGGCCATTTCACATCTCCCACTGTAAACTCCGTAGACTACAACTAGCCACATAGATTTCTTCTTTATTCCTGAAAGAAATAGCAATTCTACTATGATTGTAGTAATTTCTCTGGAAAGGCTATTTCTTGCAATTTGAGAAGAGAGTTCTTTTTTCCTCCTCTGGGTGTCTGTTGACTTGAAAGCCTGTGGTTATGCCACGTGCCAGGTGGAGTGAGCACCTTGTGGAGGTGGTACTGCAGCGACCAGATCTACCCAGAAAAGGAACACCATGAGGTTGCCTTTTTAGCAATTACCAGGCTCTTGGACTGTAGCACCACATGGCTGTATCCCTCTGTACTCAGGGAGTCGTGCTTGTTTTCGTAAATCCTGTAGAGAAACAGAGCCACTTAATAGTTTCTTTAGAAAGAACACCTACAAATTGAAATGAAATATTGCTATTCATGAAAATAATCCTTTTACAAGATGATTTTGCACTAAAGAAGAGTATTGTGTTTTGTAATTTGTTTTTGAAAACATAATTTGCAATTGTACAGTAGAATTTTGATCAAAAGGGTGAATAAGTTTTCTGCAAGTGACTACAAATACTGATACACACTTTATTTCAATAGTAATTATTTCTCTCAATAGTGTTATATGATTCTTATTCTTACAGATAATAGAGAAAGCATCTGTGAGACAACTGTATTGACAAAACCTCTAAAATTTACTTTTTAATTTTGTCGTAAAGAAATGCTAATTGAAACAAATAAATGTGTATTCTCTTTTTTGTTATTACTGTATTCCAAAAAGAAAAGGAAAAAAATAAGTCAAGAAAGTTAAAAAGCATTTATTAAATATCTATTGTGAATCTGGCACCAGAGTAACATGTATGAAAACAGCTAAAAAAACAATTGTCCAGGGGAAGACTCTGCCATCTTAAGCGCCATCTTTATTACCTCTAGTAATGCTGGCAAATATTTGCAATGTATGTATGATAACGTGGATGCCATAGAAAACCAACCACCAAATTTCATGGCTTAACCCAATAAAATTTAATTCATGACTCCATAACAGTCTAATTCCACTGTCCCTGGTTAACACGCAGCTTTCCACATTTTAATTTACAGACAGAGGCATTTTTAGCTTGCAGCTCTACCTTCTTCTGGGGTTTTGTAAGGGTCCTTTCAGCCAGACAATGGGGAATGAGAAGAAAGGTCATGTACAGAGATGTCTAAAAGTCAGGTCTGAAAGTCATGCCTATCACTTCTGCTTACATGTCATTGGCTAGAACTCAGTCACGTGGCCACATCTAACTGCAAAGGAAGATAGGAAATGTAGTCTAACTGTGTGCCCCAGAAGAAGAGAAAAAGGATTTGGTGAGCAGCTAGCCACAGAATGAGTTATTGAGAAGAAAACTAGATGGAAATCAAAAGTCAGAATTTTAGCTTTTGTATATCATTAAGAAGTGTACGCTGTGGGATAAATTTTTAATAATTTTGGGCCATTATTTTTGCATTTGTGAAGTTAGGCATGACATAAATGATCCTGCATCAGAAAAGTAGGGGAACAAATTTATGAAAGCAGAATAAAATTGGAAAGAAATTAAAAATACAGTAGTTACAAACCAGAAGGTGTTATCATGTCTGCCTAAAATATGTTTTCTCAACAGTTTTATTGAGGTATAATTGACATACAAAAAATTGTTCATATTTAATGGATGCAGTTTAACTTTTGATATATACATGCACTCATAAACCATCAGATCAAGATAAACATAGCCTATACCCCCAAAAGTCTTCTCCTGCTGCATTTTAATCTCCCGCACACTACCCATCCATTTCTAGGCAACCACCAATCTACTTTTGGTGATTATAAATTAGTTTGCCTTTTCTAGAATTTTATACAAAGAAAAACATACTTCATTTTTTATTGACTTTTTTCATTCATTATAATTATTTTGGGATTCATCCATGTTGTATATATAATTAAAATGTTCATTCAATTGCTGAGTATTATTCCATTGTATGGATACAACACAATTTTCTTATTCATTAATCTGTTGGTGGATATTTGGATTGTTTCCAGGTTTTTGCTCTTACAAATAAAGACCTATGAACATTTGTATACAAGTATTTCTACAGACATAGGGTTTTCATTTTGCTTTGATAAATACCTAGAGGTAGACTGGCGGGATCCATTTGTCCTTTTTTTTTTTTTCTTGCCTGCTTTTTCTTCCATCTCTTGGGTCAATTGATCAATTTTTACGATTTCAGTATATCTCTTCTGTTGAATTATTGTTTATATCTTTTAAAAATTTTTTGGTGTTTTCATAGGGTTTTTCAATATACATTTTTAAACTATCTGAATCTACATTCAAAAAATATTACCACTTCAGTTGTAGTGTTAGAATTTTGTGAGGATATGTTCCTGATTCCTCTCACATATCTTCTGTACCATTGTCATATTTTTTTAAACATATACACTAAACTCACGTTATATTCACACATTACAATATTACTATTTTGATTTAATCAGTATCTTTTAGAGATAACAAGCTATATGAAAAATATAAATTTCATTTTACCTTGATTTATTCATTTTCAACACTTCTCATTTCTTTTAATTGATATCATAATACTTATGCCTGAAAAACCTCCTTTAAAATGCTCTGTAGAGTAGAGCTACTAGGAATGAATTCCCTCCATTTTTGTGTATCTCTGAAAGTACTTATTTCTCCTTCACTTTTAGAGGATACTTTGTCTGCGCATAGAATTCTGGGTTGACAGGTTTTGTTCTGCTTTTGTTTTCTTTCAGCATTCTAAAGATGTCACTTGCCTTCTTGTTCCCACAGTTTCTATGAGAAATCTGCTGTAATTATTATCTTATTTCTCCAAATGTATCTTTTTTCTTCTGGCTTCCATCAAGATTATCTCTTTGTATTTCATTTTTGGTTTAAATATGAAATCCCTAGGTGTGGCTTTTGAGTATTTATCCTACTTCATGTTCTCTTATATTCTTGGACTAGTTTACATAATATCTGTCAATAATTTTAGAAAACTCTGAGGCTATTTCTTCAAATATTT